>NC_092711.1:185526-190526 GCF_047496885.1 Scyliorhinus torazame | reverse complement strand
TGTCTCTCTCTCTTAGTCTCTCTCATTCTGTCTCTTTCTCTCTCAGTCTCTCTCATTCTGTCTCTTTCTCTCTCTGTCTCTCTCTCTCTGTCTCTGTCTCTCTCTCTGTATCTCTCTCTGTCTCTCTCTCTCTGTCTGTCTCTCCCTGTCTCTCTGTCTCTCCCTCCCTCTCTCTCTCCCTCTCTCTGTCTCTCTCCCTCTCTCTCTCTCTACCTCTCTCTCTCTGTCTCTGTCTCTCCCTCCCTCTCTCTGTCTCTCTCTCTCTTTCTCTCTCTCCCTCTCTCTCTGTCTTTCCTCTCTGTCCCACTCTGTCTCTCTCTCTCTCTCTCTGTCTCTCTCTCTCTCTCTGTCTCTCTCTGTCTCTCCCTCCCTCTCTCTGTCTCTCTCCCTCTTTCTCTCTCTCCCTCTCTCTCTGTCTTTACTCTCTGTCCCACTCTGTCTCTCTCTCTCTCTGTCTCTCTCTCTCTCTCTCTGTCTCTCTCTCTCTCTCTCTCTGTCTCTCTCTGTCTGTCTCCCTCTCTGTCTCTCTCTCTCTGCCTCTCTCTCTGTCTCACTCTCTGTCTCTCTTTCTCTGTCTCTCTCTCTGTCTCTGTCTCTCTCTGTCTTTCTCTCTGTCTCTCTCTCTGACTCTCTCCCACTCTGTCTTGCTCTCTCTCTCTCCACTCACTGTCTCTCTCTCTCTCTGTGTCTCTCTGTCTCTCTCTCTCTCTGTCTCTCTCTCTCTCTCCGACTCTCTCTCCCACTCTGTCTCTCTCTCTCCACTCTCTGTCTCTCTCTCACTCTCTCTCTGACTCTCTCCCCCACTCTAGCGCGCTCTCTCTGTCTCCACTCTCTGTCTGTCTCTCCTTCTCTCTCTCTGTCGCTCTCTCTCTGTCTGTCTCTCTTTTTCTCTCTCTGTCTCACTGTCTCTCTCTCTGTCTCTCTCTCTCCCACACTGTCTCTCTCTCTCTCCACTCTCTGTCTCTCTCTCTCTGACTCTCTCCCCCACTCTAGCACGCTCTCTCTCTCTCCACTCTCTGTCTGTCTCTCTTTCTCTCTCTCTGTCTGTCTCTCTTTTTCTCTCTCTGTCTCACTATCTCTCTCTCTGTCTCTCTCTCTCTCTCAGTCTCTCTCTCTCTGTCTCCCTTTGTCTCTCTCTCTGTATCTCTCTCTGTCTCTCTCTCTCTGTCTATCTCTCCCTGTATCTCTGTCTCTCCCTCCCGCTCTCTGTGTCTCACACTCTCTCTGTCTCTCTCTCTCTGTCGATCTCTCCCTGTATCTCTGTCTCTCCCTCCCGCTCTCTGTGTCTCACCCTCTCTCTGTCTCTCTCCCTCTCCCTCTCTCTCTGTCTCTCTCTCTCTGTCTGTCTCTCTCTCTCTCTCTCTATCTCTCTCTCTTAGTCTCTCTCATTCTGTCTCTCTCATTCTGTCTCTTTCTCTCTCAGTCTCTCTGTCTCTCTCTCTCTCTCAGTCTCTCTGTCTCTGTCTCTGTCTCTGTATCTCTCTCTGTCTCTCTCTCTGACTCTCTCCCACTCTGTCTTGCTCTCTCTCTCTCCACTCTCTGTGTCTCAATCTCTCTCTCCACTCTCTCTCTCTCTCTGTCTCTCTCTCTGTCTCTCTCTCTCTGTCTCTGTCTCTCTCTCTCTCTGACTCTCTCCCCCACTCTAGCACGCTCTCTCTCACTTCACTCTCTGTCTGTCTCTCTTTCTCTCTCCGTCTCACTGTCTCTCTCTCTGTCTCTCTGTCTCTCTCGCTCTCTCTCTCTCAGTCTCTCTCTGTCTCCCTCTGTCTCTATCTCTGTATCTCTCTCTGTCTCTCTCTCTCTGTCTATCTCTCCCTGTATCTCTGTCTCTCCCTCCCACTCTCTGTGTCCCTCCCTCTCTCTGTCTCTCTCCCTCTCTCTGTCTCTCTCTCTGTCGCTCCCTCTGCCTCTGTCTCTCTCTCTCCCTCTCTCTCGCTGTCTCCCTCTGTCTCTGTCTCTCTCTCTGTATCTCTCTGTCTCTCTCTCTCTCTCTCACACTGTCTCTCCCACTCTGTCTATCTCTGTCTGTCTCTCTCTCTCTCTCTCTCTGTCTCTCTTAGTCTCTCTCATTCTGTCTCTCTCATTCTGTCTCTTTCTCTCTCAGTCTCTCTGTCTCTCTCCCACTCGGTCTCTCTCTGTCTGTCTCTCTCTGTCTCTCTCTCTCTCTGTCTCTCTCTCTCTCTCTCAACCTCTCTCTCTGTCTCCCTCTGTCTCTGTCTCTCTCTCTGTATCTCTCTCTGTCTCTCTCTCTCTGTCTGTCTCTCCCTGTGTCTTGGTCTCTCCCTCTCTCTGTCTCTCTCCCTCTGTCTCTGTCTCTCTCTGTCTCTGTCTCTCTCTGTCTCTCCCTCCTGCTCTCTGTCTCTCTCCCTGTCTCTGTCTCTCTCCCTCTCTCTCCCTCTCTCTCTGTCGCTCCCTCTGTCTCTGTCTCTCTCTCTCCCTCTCTCTCTCTCTGTCTCCCTCTGTCTCTGTCTCTCTCTCTGTATCTCTCTGTCTCTCTCTCTCCCTCTGTCTCTCTCCCACTCTGTCTCTCTCTGTCTCGCTCTCTCTCTGTCTCTCTCTCTTAGTCTCTCTCATTCTGTCTCTTTCTCTCTCAGTCTCTCTCATTCTGTCTCTTTCTCTCTCTGTCTCTCTCTCTCTGTCTCTGTCTCTCTCTCTGTATCTCTCTCTGTCTCTCTCTCTCTGTCTGTCTCTCCCTGTCTCTCTGTCTCTCCCTCCCTCTCTCTCTCCCTCTCTCTGTCTCTCTCCCTCTCTCTCTCTCTACCTCTCTCTCTCTGTCTCTGTCTCTCCCTCCCTCTCTCTGTCTCTCTCTCTCTTTCTCTCTCTCCCTCTCTCTCTGTCTTTCCTCTCTGTCCCACTCTGTCTCTCTCTCTCTCTCTCTGTCTCTCTCTCTCTCTCTGTCTCTCTCTGTCTCTCCCTCCCTCTCTCTGTCTCTCTCCCTCTTTCTCTCTCTCCCTCTCTCTCTGTCTTTACTCTCTGTCCCACTCTGTCTCTCTCTCTCTCTGTCTCTCTCTCTCTCTCTCTCTGTCTCTCTCTCTCTCTCTCTCTCTGTCTCTCTCTGTCTGTCTCCCTCTCTGTCTCTCTCTCTCTGCCTCTCTCTCTGTCTCACTCTCTGTCTCTCTTTCTCTGTCTCTCTCTCTGTCTCTGTCTCTCTCTGTCTTTCTCTCTGTCTCTCTCTCTGACTCTCTCCCACTCTGTCTTGCTCTCTCTCTCTCCACTCACTGTCTCTCTCTCTCTCTGTGTCTCTCTGTCTCTCTCTCTCTCTGTCTCTCTCTCTCTCTCCGACTCTCTCTCCCACTCTGTCTCTCTCTCTCCACTCTCTGTCTCTCTCTCACTCTCTCTCTGACTCTCTCCCCCACTCTAGCGCGCTCTCTCTGTCTCCACTCTCTGTCTGTCTCTCCTTCTCTCTCTCTGTCGCTCTCTCTCTGTCTGTCTCTCTTTTTCTCTCTCTGTCTCACTGTCTCTCTCTCTGTCTCTCTCTCTCCCACACTGTCTCTCTCTCTCTCCACTCTCTGTCTCTCTCTCTCTGACTCTCTCCCCCACTCTAGCACGCTCTCTCTCTCTCCACTCTCTGTCTGTCTCTCTTTCTCTCTCTCTGTCTGTCTCTCTTTTTCTCTCTCTGTCTCACTATCTCTCTCTCTGTCTCTCTCTCTCTCTCAGTCTCTCTCTCTCTGTCTCCCTTTGTCTCTCTCTCTGTATCTCTCTCTGTCTCTCTCTCTCTGTCTATCTCTCCCTGTATCTCTGTCTCTCCCTCCCGCTCTCTGTGTCTCACACTCTCTCTGTCTCTCTCTCTCTGTCTATCTCTCCCTGTATCTCTGTCTCTCCCTCCCGCTCTCTGTGTCTCACCCTCTCTCTGTCTCTCTCCCTCTCCCTCTCTCTCTGTCTCTCTCTCTCTGTCTGTCTCTCTCTCTCTCTCTCTATCTCTCTCTCTTAGTCTCTCTCATTCTGTCTCTCTCATTCTGTCTCTTTCTCTCTCAGTCTCTCTGTCTCTCTCTCTCTCTCAGTCTCTCTGTCTCTGTCTCTGTCTCTGTATCTCTCTCTGTCTCTCTCTCTGACTCTCTCCCACTCTGTCTTGCTCTCTCTCTCTCCACTCTCTGTGTCTCAATCTCTCTCTCCACTCTCTCTCTCTCTCTGTCTCTCTCTCTGTCTCTCTCTCTCTGTCTCTGTCTCTCTCTCTCTCTGACTCTCTCCCCCACTCTAGCACGCTCTCTCTCACTTCACTCTCTGTCTGTCTCTCTTTCTCTCTCCGTCTCACTGTCTCTCTCTCTGTCTCTCTGTCTCTCTCGCTCTCTCTCTCAGTCTCTCTCTGTCTCCCTCTGTCTCTCTCTCTGTATCTCTCTCTGTCTCTCTCTCTCTGTCTATCTCTCCCTGTATCTCTGTCTCTCCCTCCCACTCTCTGTGTCCCTCCCTCTCTCTGTCTCTCTCCCTCTCTCTGTCTCTCTCTCTGTCGCTCCCTCTGCCTCTGTCTCTCTCTCTCCCTCTCTCTCGCTGTCTCCCTCTGTCTCTGTCTCTCTCTCTGTATCTCTCTGTCTCTCTCTCTCTCTCTCACACTGTCTCTCCCACTCTGTCTATCTCTGTCTGTCTCTCTCTCTCTCTCTCTCTGTCTCTCTTAGTCTCTCTCATTCTGTCTCTCTCATTCTGTCTCTTTCTCTCTCAGTCTCTCTGTCTCTCTCTCTCATCAGTCTCTCTGTCTCTGTCTCTGACTCTCTCTCTGTATCTCTCTCTGTCTCTCTCTCTCTGTCTGTCTCTCCCTGTCTCTCGGTCTCTCTCTCCCTCTCTCTGTCTCTCTCTCTCTCTCTGTCTCTCTCCCTCTCTCTATCTCTACCTCTCTGTCTCTGTCTCTCTGTCTCTCTCTCTGTCTCTCTCTGTCTCTCCCTCCCTCTCTCTGTCTCTCTCCCTCTTTCTCTCTCTCCCTCTCTCTCTGTCTTTCCTCTCAGTCCCACTCTGTCTCTCCCTCTCTGTATCTGTCTCTCTCTCTGACTCGCTCCCACTCTATCTTGCTC
>NC_092711.1:145526-168026 GCF_047496885.1 Scyliorhinus torazame | reverse complement strand
GAGCGCCGCACTGTCAGAGGGTCAGTACTGAGGCAGTGCCGCACTGTCAGAGGGTCAGTACTGAGGGAGCGCCGCACTGTCAGAGGGTCAGTACTGAGGGAGCGCCGCACTGTCAGAGGGTCAGTACTGAGGGAGGGCCGCACTGTCAGAGGGTCAGTACTGAGGGAATGCCGCACTGTCAGAGGGTCAGTACTGAGGGAGTGCTGCACTGTCAGAGGGTCAGTACTGAGGGAGTGCGGCACTGTCAGAGGGTCAGTACTGAGGGAGTGCCGCAATGTCAGAGGGTCAGTACTGAGGGAGTGACGCACTGTCAGAGGGTCAGTGCTGAGGGAGTGCCGCACTGTCAGAGGGTCAGTACTGAGGGAGTGCTGCACTGTCAAGAGGGTCAGTACTGAGGGAGTGCTGCACTGTCAGAGGGTCAGTACTGAGGGAGTGCCGCACTGTCAGAGTGTCTGTACTGAGGGAGCGCCGCACTGTCAGAGGGTCAGTACTGAGGGAGCGCCGCACTGTCAGAGGGTCAGTACTGAGGGAGTGACGCACTGCCAGAGGGTCAGTACTGAGGGAGTGCCACACTGTCCGAGTGTCAGTTCTGAGGGAGTGCCGCACTGTCAGAGGGTCAGTACTGAGGGAGTGCCGCACTGTCAGAGGGTCAGTACTGAGGGAGTGCTGCACTGTCAGAAGGTGAGTACTGAGGGAGTGCTGCACTGTCAGAGGGTCAGTACTGAGGGAGTGCTGCACTGCCAGAGAGTCAGTACTGAGGGAGTGCTGCACTGTCAGAGGGTCAGTACTGAGGGAGTGACGCACTGTCAGAGGGTCAGTGCTGAGGGAGTGCCGCACTGTCAGAGGGTCAGTACTGAGGGAGTGCTGCACTGTCAGAGGGTCGGTACTGAGGGAGTGCTGTACTGTCAGAGGGTCAGTACTGAGGGAGTGACGCACTGCCAGAGGGTCAGTACTGAGGGAGTGCTGCACTGTCAGAGGGTCAGTACTGAGGGAGCGCCGTACTGTCAGAGTGTCAGTACTCAGGGAGTGCCACACTGTCAGAGTGTCAGTACTGAGGGAGTGCCGCACTGTCAGAGGGTCAGTACTGAGGGAGTGCTGCACTGTCAGAGGGTCAGTACTGAGGGAGTGCCGCACTGTCAGAGGGTCAGTACTGAGGGAGTGCTGCACTGTCAGAGGGTTAGTACTGAGGGAGTGCCGCACTTTCAGAGTGTCAGTACTGAGTGAGTGCTGCACTGTCAGAGGGTCAGTACTGAGGGAGTGCTGCACTGTCAGAGGGTCAGTACTGAGGGAGTGCTGCACTGTCAGAGGGTCAGTACTGAGAGAGTGCCGCACTGTCAGAGGGTCAGTACTGAGGGAGTGCCGCACTGTCAGGGGGTCAGTACTGAGGGAGTTCCGCTCTGTCAGAGGGTCAGTACTGAGTGAGCGCCGCACTGTCAGAGGGTCAGTACTGAGGGAGTGCTGCACTGTCAGAGGGTCAGTACTGAGGGAGTGCTGCACTGTCAGAGGGTCAGTACTGAGAGAGTGCCGCACTGTCAGAGGGTCAGTACTGAGGGAGTGCCGCACTGTCAGAGGGTCAGTCCTGAGGGAGCGCCGCACTGTCAGAGGGTCAGTACTGAGGGAGTGCTGCACTGTCAGAGGGTCAGTACTGAGGGAGTGCCGCACTGTCAGAGGGTCAGTACTGAGGGAGTGCTGCACTGTCAGAGGGTCAGTACTGAGGGAGTGCTGCACTGTCAGAGGGTCAGTACTGAGGGACTGCTGCACTGTCAGAGGGTCAGTACTGAGGGAGTGCTGCACTGTCAGAGGGCCAGTACTGAGGGAGTGCCGCACTGTCAGAGGGTCAGTACTGAGGGACTGCTGCACTGTCAGAGGGTCAGTACTGAGGGAGTGCTGCACTGTCAGAGGGTCAGTACTGAGGGAGTGCCGCACTGTCAGAGGGTCAGTATTGAGGGAGTGCTGCACTGTCAGAGGGTGAGTACTGAGGGAATGCCGCACTGTCAGAGGGTTAGTACTGAGGGAGTGCCGCACTGTCAGAGGGTCAGTACTGAGAGAGTGACGCACTGTCAGAGGGTCAGTACTGAGGGAGCGCTGCACTGTCAGAGGGTGAGTACTGAGGGAATGCCGCACTGTCAGAGGGTCAGTACTGAGGGAGCGCTGCACAGTCAGAGGGTCAGCACTGAGGGAGTGCCGCACTGTCAGAGGGTCAGTACTGAGGGAGTGCCGCTCTGTCAGAGGGCCAGTACTGAGGGAGTGCCGCACTGTCAGAGGGTCAGTACTGAGGGAGTGCTGCACTGTCAGAGGGTCAGTACTGAGGGAGTACCGCTCTGTCAGAGGGTCAGTACTGAGGGAGTGCTGCACTGTCAGAGGGTCAGTACTGAGGAAGTGCTGCACTGTCAGAGGGTCAGTACTGAGGGAGTACCGCTCTATCAGAGGGTCAGTACTGAGGAAGTGCTGCACTGTCAGAGGGTCAGTACTGAGGGAGTGCTGCACTGTCAGAGGGTCTGTACTGAGGGAGTGCCGCACTGTCAGAGGGTCAGTGCTGAGGGAATGCCGCACTGTCAGAGGGTCAGTACTGAGGGAGTGCCGCACTGTCAGAGGGTCAGCACTGAGGGAGTGCTGCCCTGTCAGAGGGTCAGTACTGAGGGAGTGCTGCACTGTCAGAGGGTCAGTACTGAGGGAGTGCTGCACTGTCAGAGGGTCAGTACTGAGGGAGTGCTGCACTGTCAGAGGGTCAGTACTGAGGGACTGCTGCACTGTCAGAGGGTCAGTACTGAGGGAGTGCTGCACTGTCAGAGGGCCAGTACTGAGGGAGTGCCGCACTGTCAGAGGGTCAGTACTGAGGGACTGCTGCACTGTCAGAGGGTCAGTACTGAGGGAGTGCTGCACTGTCAGAGGGTCAGTACTGAGGGAGTGCCGCACTGTCAGAGGGTCAGTATTGAGGGAGTGCTGCACTGTCAGAGGGTGAGTACTGAGGGAATGCCGCACTGTCAGAGGGTTAGTACTGAGGGAGTGCCGCACTGTCAGAGGGTCAGTACTGAGAGAGTGACGCACTGTCAGAGGGTCAGTACTGAGGGAGCGCTGCACTGTCAGAGGGTGAGTACTGAGGGAATGCCGCACTGTCAGAGGGTCAGTACTGAGGGAGCGCTGCACAGTCAGAGGGTCAGCACTGAGGGAGTGCCGCACTGTCAGAGGGTCAGTACTGAGGGAGTGCCGCTCTGTCAGAGGGCCAGTACTGAGGGAGTGCCGCACTGTCAGAGGGTCAGTACTGAGGGAGTGCTGCACTGTCAGAGGGTCAGTACTGAGGGAGTACCGCTCTGTCAGAGGGTCAGTACTGAGGGAGTGCTGCACTGTCAGAGGGTCAGTACTGAGGAAGTGCTGCACTGTCAGAGGGTCAGTACTGAGGGAGTACCGCTCTATCAGAGGGTCAGTACTGAGGAAGTGCTGCACTGTCAGAGGGTCAGTACTGAGGGAGTGCTGCACTGTCAGAGGGTCTGTACTGAGGGAGTGCCGCACTGTCAGAGGGTCAGTGCTGAGGGAATGCCGCACTGTCAGAGGGTCAGTACTGAGGGAGTGCCGCACTGTCAGAGGGTCAGCACTGAGGGAGTGCTGCCCTGTCAGAGGGTCAGTACTGAGGGAGTGCTGCACTGTCAGAGGGTCATTACTGAGGGAGTGCCACACTGTCAGAGGGTCAGTACTGAGGGAGTGCCGCACTGTCAGAGGGTCAGTACTGAGGGAGTGCCGTACTGTCAGAGGGTCAGTACTGAGGGAGTGCTGCACCTTCACAGGGTCAGTACTGAGGGAGTGCCGCATTTTCAGAGGGTCAGTACTGAGGGAGTGCCGCACTGTCAGAGGGTCAGTACTGAGGGAGCGCTGCACTGTCAGAGGGTCAGTACTGAGGGAGTGCCGCACTGTCAGAGGGTCAGTACAGAGGGAGTGCCGCACTGTCAGAGGGTCAGTACTGAGGTAGTGCCGCACTGTCAGAGGGTCAGTGCAGAGGGAGTGCCGCACTGTCAGAGGGTCAGTACTGAGGGAGCTCCGCACTGTCAGAGGGTCAGTACTGAGGGAGTGCTGCACTGTCAGAGGGTCAGTACTGAGGGAGTGCCGCACTGTCAGAGGGTCAGTACTGAGGGAGTGCTGCACTGTCAGAGGGTCAGTACTGAGGGAGTGCCGCACTGTCTGAGGGTCAGTACAGGGGGAGTGCCGCACTGTCAGAGGGTCAGTACTGAGGGAGTGCCGCACTGTCAGAGGGTCAGTACTGAGGGAGTGCTGCACTGTCAGAGGGTCAGTACTGAGGGAGTGCCGCACTGTCAGAGGGTCAGTACTGAGTGAGTGCCGCACTGTCAGAGGGTCAGTACTGACGGAGTCCCGCACCGTCAGAGGGTCAGTACTGAGGGAGTGCTGCACTGTCAGAGGGTCAGTACTGAGGGAGTGCCGCACTGTCAGAGGGTCAGTACTGAGGGAGTGCCGCATTGTCTGAGGGTCAGTACTGAGGGAGTGCTGCACTGTCAGAGGGTCAGTACTGAGGGAGTACCGCTCTGTCAGAGGGTCAGTACTGAGGGAGTGCTGCACTGTCAGAGGGTCAGTACTGAGGAAGTGCTGCACTGTCAGAGGGTCAGTACTGAGGGAGCGCCGCACTGTCAGAGGGTCAGTACTGAGGGAGTGCTGCACTGACAGAGGGTCTGTACTGAGGGAGTGCCGCACTGTCAGAGGGTCAGTACTGAGGGAGTGCCGCAATGTCAGAGGGTCAGTACTGAGGGAGTGCCGCACTGTCAGTGGGTCGGTACTGAGGGAGCGCTGCACTGTCAGAGGGTCAGTACTGAGAGAGCGCCGCACTGTCAGAGGGTCAGTACTGAGGGAGTGCTGCACTGTCAGAGGGTCAGTACTGAGGGAGTGCCGCACTGTCAGAGGGTCAGTACTGAGGGAGTGCCGCACTGTCAGAGGGTCCGTACTGAGGGAGTGCTGCACTGTCAGAGGTTCAGTACTGAGGGAGAGCAGCACTGTCAGAGGGTCAGTACTGAGCGAGTGTCGCACTGTCAAAGGGTCAGTACTGAGGGAGTGCTTCACTGTCAGAGGGTCAGTACTGAGGGAGCGCCGCGCTGTCAGAGGGTCAGTACTGAGGGAGTGCCGCACTGTCAGAGGGTCAGTACCGAGGGAGCGACGAACAGTCAGTGGGTCAGTACTGAGGGAGTGCTGCACTGTCAGAGGGTCAGTACTGAGGGAGTGCCGCACTGTCAGAGGGTCAGTACTGAGGGAGTGCCGCACTGTCAGAGGGTCAGTACTGAGGGAGTGCCGCACTGTCAGAGGGTCAGAACTGAGGGATTGCCGCACTGTCAGAGGGTCAGTACTGAGGAAGTGCCGCACTGTCAGAGGGTCAGTACTGAGGGAGTGCCGCACTGTCAGAGGGTCAGTACTGAGGGAGTGCCGCACTGTCAGAGGGTCAGTGCTGAGGGAGTGCCGGACTGTCAGAGGGTCAGGACTGAGGGAGTGCCGCACTGTCAGAGGGTCAGGACTGAGGGAGTGCCGCACTGTCAGAGGGTCAGTACTGAGGGAGTGCCGCACTGTCAGAGGGTCAGTGCTGAGGGAGTGCCGCACTGTCAGAGGGTCAGTATTGAGGGACTGCCACACTGTCAGAGGGTCAGTACTGAGGGACTGCCACACTGTCAGAGGGTCAGTACTGAGGAAGTGCTGCACTGTCAGAGGGTCAGTACTGAGGGAGTACCGCTCTGTCAGAGGGTCAGTACTGAGGAAGTGCTGCACTGTCAGAGGGTCAGTACTGAGGGAGTGCTGCACTGTCAGAGGGTCTGTACTGAGGGAGTGCCGCACTGTCAGAGGGTCAGTACTGAGGGAGTGCCGCACTGTCAGAGGGTCAGCACTGAGGGAGTGCTGCCCTGTCAGAGGGTCAGTACTGAGGGAGTGCTGCACTGTCAGAGGGTCAGTACTGAGGGAGTGCCGTACTGTCAGAGTGTCAGTACTGAGGGAGTGCTGCACTGTCACAGGGTCAGTACTGAGGGAGTGCCGCATTTTCAGAGGGTCAGTACTGAGGGAGTGCCGCACTGTCAGAGGGTCAGTACTGAAGGAGTGCCGCACTGTCAGAGGGTCAGTACTGAGGGAGTGCCGTACTGTCAGAGTGTCAGTACTGAGGGAGTGCTGCACTGTCACAGGGTCAGTACTGAGGGAGTGCCGCATTTTCAGAGGGTCAGTACTGAGGGAGTGCCGCACTGTCAGAGGGTCAGTACTGAGGGAGCGCTGCACTGTCAGAGGGTCAGTACTGAGGGAGTGCCACACTGTCAGAGGGTCAGTACAGAGGGAGTGCCGCACTGTCAGAGGGTCAGTACTGAGGGAGTGCCGCACTGTCAGAGGGTCAGTACAGAGGGAGTGCCGCACTTTCAGAGGGTCAGTGCTGAGGGAGTGCCGCACTGTCAGAGGGTCAGTACTGAGGGAGTGCTGCACTGTCAGAGGGTCAGTACTGAGGGAGTGCCGCACTGTCTGAGGGTCAGTACAGGGGGAGTGCCCCACTGTCAGAGGGTCAGTACTGAGGGAGTGCCGCACTGTCAGAGGGTCAGTACTGAGGGAGTGCCGCACTGTCAGAGGATCAGTACTGACGGAGTCCCGCACCGTCAGAGGGTCAGTACTGAGGGAGTGCCGCACTGTCAGAGGGTCAGTACTGAGGGAGTGCCGCACTGTCAGAGTGTCAGTACTGAGGGAGTGCTGCACTGTCAGAGGGTCAGTACTGAGGGAGTGCCGCACTGTCAGAGGGTCAGTGCTGAGGGAGTGCCGCATTGTCAGAGGGTCAGTACTGAGGGAGTGCTGCACTGTCAGAGGGTCAGTACTGAGGGAGTACCGCTCTGTCAGAGGGTCAGTACTGAGGGAGTGCTGCACTGTCAGAGGGTCAGTACTGAGGAAGTGCTGCACTGTCAGAGGGTCAGTACTGAGGGAGTGCTGCACTGTCAGAGGGTCAGTACTGAGGAAGTGCTGCACTGTCAGAAGGTCAGTACTGAGGAAGTGCCGCACTGTCAGAGGGTCAGTTCTGAGGGAGTTCTGCACTGTCAGAGGGTCAGTACTGAGGGAGCGCTGCACTGTCAGAGGGTCAGTACTGAGGGAGTGCCGCACTGTCAGAGGGTCAGTACTGAGGGAGTGCCGCACTGTCAGAGCGTCAGTACTGAGGGAGTGCCGCACTGTCAGAGGGTCAGTACTGAGGGAGCACCGCACTGTCAGAGGGTCAGTACTGAGGGAGTGCCGCACTGTCAGAGGGGCAGTACTGAGGGAGTGCCGCACTGTCAGAGGGTCAATCCTGAGGGAGTGCCGCACTGTCAGAGGGTCAGCACTGAGGGAGTGCCGCACTGTCAGAGGGTCAGTATTGAGGGAGTGCCGCACTGTCAGAGGGTCAGTACTGAGGGAGTGCCGCACTTTCAGAGGGTCAGTACTGAGGGAGTGCCGCACTGTCAGAGGGTCAGTACTGAGGGAGTGCCGCACTGTCAGAGGGTCAGTACTGAGGGAGTGCCGCACTGTCAGAGGGTCAGTACTGAGGGAGCGCAGCACTGTCAGAGGGTCAGTACTGAAGGAGTGCTGCACTGTCAGAGGGTCAGTACTGAGGGAGCGCAGCACTGTCAGAGGGTCAGTACTGAGGGAGCGCCGCACTGTCAGAGGGTCAGTACTGAGGGAGTGCCGCATTGTCAGAGGGTCAGTACTGAGGGAGTGCCGCACTGTCAGAGGGTCAGTACTGAGGGAGCGCTGCACTGTCATAGGGTCAGTACTGAGGGAGTGCCGCACTGTCAGAGAGTCAGTACTGAGGGAGTGCCGCACTGTCAGAGGGTCAGTACTGAGGGAGTGCCGCACTGTCAGAGAGTCAGTACTGACGGAGTGCCGCACTGTCAGAGGGTCAGTACTGAGGGAGTGCTGCACTGTCAGAGGGTCAGTACTGAGGGAGGGCCGCATTGTCAGAGGGTCAGTACTGAGGGAGTGCTGCACTGTCAGAGGGTCAGTACTGAGGGAATGCCGCACTGTCAGAGGGTCAGAACTGAGGAAGTGCCGCACTGTCAAAGGGTCAATACTGAGGGAGTGCCGCACTGTCAGAGGGTCAGTACTCAGGGAGCGCCGCACTGTCAGAGGGTCAGTACTGAGGGAGTGCCGCACTGTCAGAGGGTCAGTACTGAGGGACCTCCGCACTGTCAGAGGGTCAGTACTGAGGGAGTGCCGCACTGTCAGAGGGTCAGTACTGAGGGAGTGCTGCACTGTCAGAGGGTCAGTACTGAGGGAGCGCCGCACTGTCAGAGGGTCAGTACTGAGGGAGTGCCGCACTGTCAGAGGGTCAGTACTGAGGGAGGGCCGCACTGTCAGAGGGTCAGTACTGAGGGAGTGCCACACTGTCAGAGGGTCAGTACTGAGGGAGTGCCGCACTTTCAGATGGTCAGTACTGAGGGAGTGCCGCACTGTTAGAGGGTCAGTAATGAGGGAGTGCCGCACTGTCAGAGGGTCAGTACTGAGAGAGTGCTGCACTGTCAGAAGGTCAGTACTGAGGGAGTGCTGCACTGTCAGAGGGTCAGTACTGAGGGAGCGCAGCACTGTCAGAGGGTCAGTACTGAGGGAGCGCCGCACTGTCAGAGGGTCAGTACTGAGGGAGTGCCACACTGTCAGAGGGTCAGTACTGAGGGAGTGCCGCACTGTCAGAGGGTCAGTACTGAGGGAGTGCCGCACTGTCAGAGGGTCAGTCCTGAGGGAGCGCCGCACTGTCAGAGGGTCAGTACTGAGGGAGTGCCGCACTGTCAGAGGGTCAGTACTGAGGGAGTGCTGCACTGTCAGAGGGTCAGTACTGAGGGAGTGCCGCACTGTCAGAGGGTCAGTACTGAGGGAGTGCTGCACTGTCAGAGGGTCAGTACTGAGGGAATGCCGCACTGTCAGTGGGTCAGTACTGAGGGAGTGCTGCACTGTCAGAGGGTCATTACTGAGGGAGTGCCGCACTGTCAGAGGGTCAGTACTGAGGGAGTGCCGCACTGTCAGAGGGTCAGTACTGAGGGAGTGCCGCACTGTCAGAGGGTCAGTACTGAGGGAGTGCTGCACTGTCAGAGGGTCTGTACTGAGGGAGTGCTGCACTGTCAGAGGGTCAGTACTGAGGGAGTGCCGCACTGTCAGAGGGTCAGTACTGAGGGAGTGCCGCACTGTCAGAGGGTCAGTACTGAGGGAGTGCCTCACTGTCAGAGGGTCAGTACTGAGCGAGTGCCGCACTGTCAGAGGGTCAGTACTGAGGGAGTGCTGCACTGTCAGAGGGTCAGTACTGAGGGAGTGCCGCACTGTCAGAGGGTCAGTACTGAGGGAGTGCCGCACTGTCAGAGGGTCAGTACTGAGGGAGCGCCGCACCGTCAGAGGTATGAGTTCTGCGTGCTCGGGCTGGGGTGGGAATTGAACCCCGAACCTGTTGACTGAGGTGAGAGAGTGCCACCTACTTGTCCGCAGCTCTCATTGCAATTGGCTGTCATCAAAACTTAATGACTCACAACTAGCGTTTATCAGACACTGAGTCATAGAGCGAGCGTGGGGCACAATGTTTACCTCCCATCTCTCTCTCTCCATCCCATCTCTCTCTCTCCGTCTCTCTACCTCTGTTTCGGCCTTTCTCTCTCTGGCTCTCTCTCTCTGTCTCTCTCTCTCTGACTCTCTCCCTCTGTCTCGCTCCCTCTCTCTTTCTCGCACTGTTTCGCTTTGTCTTACTGCCTCCTGACTCTCCTCCTTTCTCACTCACTAGCTCTGTCTCGCTCCTCATTTTGTCTCGCTGTCTCCAACTCTCTCGATTTCACTCTGGATCTCTCCCTTTGTCTTCCTCCCTAACTCGTTCTCTCTCTCTAGCTCCCTCTCTCTCGCTCTCTGTCTTTAACCATTTCTCTGTTTCTCTCTGTCACTCTCTCTGTCTCTCTCTGTCTCTCTGTCACTCTCTCTGTCTCTCTCTGTCTCTCTCTGTCTCTCTGTCTCTTTCTCTCTTTGTCTCTCTCTCTCTCTCTCTCTCTGTCTCTGTCTCTCTGCCTTTTTCTCTCTGTCTCTCTCTCTCTCTCACTCGGTCTCTCTCTCTCTCTCTCTGTCTCTCTCTCGGTCTCTCTTTCTCTGTGTCTGTCTCTCTCTCTCTCTCTGTCTCTCTGTCTCTCTCTGTCGCTCTCTCGGTCTCTCTCTCTCTGCGCCTGTCTCTCTCTCTCTCTCTCAGTCTCTCTCGCTCTGTCTCTCTCTCTCTCTCTGTCTGTCTCTCTCTCTGTCTCTCTCTCTCTCTCTCTCTCACTCTTTATTTCTCTTGCTCTCGATCCTCTCTTTTGCTCTTTCTCCCTCTCTCTGTCTCTGTCTCTCTCTCTGCCTCTCTCTCTATCGCTCTCTCTCTGTCTCTCTCTCTCTCTGTCTCTCTGTCTCTCTCTCTCACTCAGTCTCCATCTCTCTCTGTCTCTCTCTCTGTCTCTCTCACTCTTTATTTCTCTTGCTCTCTGCCCTCTCTTTTGCTCTTTCTCCCTCTCTCTGTCTCTGTCTCTCTCTCTGTCTCTCTCTCTATCGCTCTCTCTCTGTCTCTCTCTCTCTCTCTGTCTCTCTGTCTCTCTGTCTCTCTCTCTCACTCAGTCTCCATCTCTCTCTCTGTCTCTCTCACTCTTTATTTCTCTTGCTCTCTGTCCTCTCTTTCGCTCTTTCTCTCTCTCTCTCTCTCACTCTTTATTTCTCTTGCTCTGTTCTCCCTCTCGCTCTTTCTCTCTCTCTGTGTCTCCCTCTCTCTCTCTCTGTCTCTCTCTCTCCCTCTCTCTGTGCCTCTCTCTCTGACACTCTGCCATATTCTCGCCCCTTTCCCGGGAGATGCTTCCTCTGGGGGTGGAGGCGTTGGGAGGGGGCCTGTGGGCTATTCGACTCCCAGTGGCACGCTCGCTAGACCAGGAAGGTGAGGTCCGATCAGCGAGCAGATAATCAAATGGAAATCCCCGTCCTTGGATGGTTCCCGCAGAGGTCAGCTCCGTGGCCAGCGCACTCGGCAATAACCAAACCGAGAAGCACCTATTGCTCGATGAGAGGGCAGCACCTGAGGAGCAACCCTGATTGCGCTGGAAGTGGCACGAACAGACAACGTAACGTAAGCCGAACGCACGATGCGGCGTATAGACGCGATACACATTGATGTGCGCGATCCATTACCTGCAAACAATCCTTCTTCGACCAGGGCAGGTCAGAGACTAGGCATCCTGCGGAGATTAACTCACCTCCCAACCAACTCCCCCCCCCCCCCCCCCCCCCCCCCCCCCCGCCCCCCATAGCCTGTCCACCATCTACAAGGACACAAGTCAGGAGCCTGTGTGGTGGGTTGCAATTGACTGGGTTCACCCGGTCGATTGCAACGGGAGCAACCTGGCCACCGGGAAACCTGAGCAAGCTATCACAACAATTTGTCATTGATACTTTGAGTGACCTGGGGCGAAATTCTCAGGAAACGGCGCGATGTCGGGCATCGCGCCGCCCCAAAGGTGCGGAAGGCTCCGCATCTTTGGGGGCCGAGCCCCAACATTGAGGGGCTAGGCCGACGCCGGAGGAATTTCCGCCCCGCCAGCTGGCGCGGAAATGACATGTCGGGGCGGCGCATGCGCGGGAGCGTCAGCGGCCGCTGACAGTTTCCCGCGCATGCGCAGTGGGGGGAGTCACTTCCGCCTCCGCCCTGGTGGAGGCCGTGGCGGAGGTGGAAGGGAAAGAGTGCCCCCACGGCACAGGCCCGCCCGCGGATCGGTGGGCCCCGATCGCGGGCCAGGCCACCGTGGGGGCTCCGCCCGGGGCCAGATCGCCCCGCCCCCCCCCCCCCAGGACCCCGGAGCCCGCCCACGCAGCCTTGTCCCGCCGGTAAATAGGGACTCTAATTTACGCCGGCGGGACAGGCAATTTATCGGCGGGACTTCGGCCCATCCGGGCCGGAGAATCGAGCGGGGGGGGGGGGGGGGGGCCGCCAACCGGCGCGGCCCGATTCCCGCCCCCGCCGAATAGCCGGTGCCGGAAACTTCGGCAACCGGCGGGGGCGGGATTCACGGCAGCCAACGGCCATTCTCCGACCCGGCGGGGAGTCGGAGGATCCCGCTCTTCATGTGACAATCCGTCAACTTCACTTTCCCGCCTTATCCCCATAACCCTCGACCCCCTCACTGACTAAACACCTGTCTCTCGGCCTTGAACATACACAACGACCCGGTCTCGACAGCTCTCTGCGGTAATGAATTCCACTCCCCTCTGAGGGAAGAAATTCCTCCTCATCTCTGTGTGAAATGGCTGGCCCCTCACTCTGAGATTCTGCCCTCTGGTCTAGACTCTCCCACAAGAACATAGAACATTCCAGCGCAGTACAGGCCCTTCGGCCCTCGATGTTGCGCCGACCTGTGAAACCACTCTAAAGCCCATCTACACTATTCCCTTATCGTCCATATGTCTATCCAATGACCATTTGAATGCCCTTAGTGTTGGCGAGTCCACTACTGTTGCCGGTAGGGCATTCCACACCCTTACTACTCTCTGAGTAAAGAACCTACCTCTGACATCTGTCCTATATCTATCTCCCCTCAATTTAAAGCTATGTCCCCTCGTGCTAGACATCACCATCCGAGGAAAAAGGCTCTCACTGTCCACCCTATCCAATCCTCTGATCATCTTGTATGCCTCAATTAAGTCACCTCTTAACCTTCTTCTCTCTAACGAAACCAGCCTCAAGTCCCTCAGCCTTTCCTCATAAGATCTTCCCTCCATACCAGGCAACATTCCGGTAAATCTCCTCTGCACCCTTTCCAATGTTTCCACATCCTTCCTATAATGTGGCGACCAGAACTGTACGCAATACTCCAAATGCGGCCGCACCAGAGTTTTGTACAGCTGCAACATGACCTCATGGCTCCTAAACTCAATCCCTCTACCAATAAAAGCTAACACACCGTACACCTTCTTAACAACCCTCTCAACCTGGGTGGCAACTTTCAGGGATCTATGTACATGGACACCGAGATCTCTCTGCTCATCCACACTGCCAAGAATCTTACCATTAGCCCAGTACTCTGTCTTCCTGTTATTCCTTCCAAAATGAATCACCTCACACTTTTCTGCATTAAACTCCATTTGCCACCTCTCAGCCCAGCGCTGCAGCTTATCTATGTCCCTCTGTAACTTGTAACATCCTTCCGCACTGTCCACAACTCCACCGACTTTAGTGTCATCTGCAAATTTACTCACCCATCCTTCTGCGCCCTCCTCCAGGTCATTTATAAAAATGACAAACAGCAGTGGCCCCAAAACAGATCCTTGCGGTACACCACTAGTAACTGGACTCCAGTCTGAACATTTCCCATCAACCACCACCCTTTGTCTTCTTCCAGCTGGCCAATTTCTGATCCAAACTGTTAAGTCACCCTGAATCCCATGCTTCCGTATTTTCTGCAGTCGCCTACCGTGGGGAACCTTATCAAACGCTTCACTGAAATCCATATACACCACATCAACTGCTTTACCCTCATCCACCTGTTTGGTCACCTTCTCAAAGAACTCTAAGGTTTGTGAGGCATGACCTACCCTTCACAAAACCGTATTGACTGTCTCTAATCAAATTATTTCTATCCAGATGATTATACATCCTATCTCTTATAAACCTTTCCACGATTTTGCCCACAACAGAAGTAAGGCTCACTGGTCTATAGTTACCGGGGTTATCTCTACTCCCCTTCTTGAACAAGGGGACAACATTTGGTATCCTCCAGTCTTCTGGCACTATTCCTGTAGACAAAGATGACTTAAAGATCAAGGCCAAAGGCTCAGCAATCTCCTCCCTAGCTTCCCAGAGAATCCTAGGATAAATCCCATCCGGCCCAGGTGACTTATCTATTTTCACCCTTTCCAGAATTGTTAACACCTCCTCCTTATGAACCTCAAGCCCTTCTAGTCTAGTAGCCTGAATCTCAGTATTCTCCTCGACAACATTGTCTTTTTCCTGTTGAATAGTGATGAAAAATATTCATTTAGCACCTCTCCTATCTCCTCGGACTCCAAGCACAACTTCCCACTACTGTCCTTGACTGGCCCTACTCTTACCCGAGTCATTCGTTTATTCCTGATGTATCTATAGAAAGCTTTAGGGTTATCCTTGATCCTACCTGCCAAAGACTTCTCATGTCGCCGCCTGGCTCTTCTTAGCTCTCTCTTTAGGTCCTTCCTAGCTAACTTGTAACTCTCGAGCGCCCTAACTGAACCTTCATGTCTCATCTTTACATAAGCCTCCTTCTTCCTCTTGACAAGTGTTTTGACTGCTTTAGTAAACCACGGTTCCCTCACTCGACCACTTCCTCCCTGCCTGACAGGTACATACTTATCAAGGACATGCAGTAGCTGTTCCTTGAACAAGCTCCACATTTCCATTGTGCCCATCCCACGCAGTTTTCCTCTCCATCCGATGTATCCTAAGTCTTCTCTCATCGCATCATAATTGCCTTTCCCCCAGATATAACTCTTGCCCTGCGGTATATACCTATCCCTTTCCATCACTAAAGTAAACGTAATCGAATTGTGGGCACTATCACCAAAGTGCTCACCTACCTCCAAATCTAACACCTGTCCTGGTTCATTACCCAGTACCAAATCCAATATGGCCTCGCCTCTCGTTGGCCTATCTACATACTGTGTCAGGAAACCCTCCTGCACACATTGGACAAAAACGGACCCATCTAATGTACTCGAACTATAGCGTTTCCAGTCAATATTTGGAAAGTTAAAATCCCCCATAACAACTACCCTGTTGCTTTCGCTCCTATCCAGAATCATCTTTGCAATCCTCTCCTCTACATCTCTGGAACTTTTCGGAGGCCTATAGAAAACCCCTAACAGGGTGACCTATCCTTTCCTGTTTCTAACCTCAGCCCATACTACCTCAGTAGACGAGTCCTCATCAAACGTCCTTTCTGCCACCGTAATACTGTCCTTGACTAACAATGCCACCCCTCCCCCTCTTTTACCACCTTCCCTGAGCTTACTGAAATATCTAAATCCCGGCACCTGCAACAACCATTCCTATCCCTGCTCTATCCATGTCTCCGAAATGGCCACAACATCGAAGTCCCAGGTACCAACCAATGCCGCAAGTTCACCCACCTTATTCCGGATGCTCCTGGCATTGAAGAAGACACACTTTAAACCACCTTCCTGCCTGCCGGTACACTCCTGCAACTGTGAAACCTTACTCATGACCTCACTACTCTCAACCTCCTGTATACTGGAGCTACAATTCAGGTTCCCAAGCCCCTGCTGAACTAGTTTAAACCCTCCCGAAGAGCATTTGCAAATTTCCCCCCCCAGGATATTGGTACCCCTCTGGTCCAGGTGTAGACCATCCCGTTTGTAGAGGTCCCACCGACCCCAGAATGAGCCCCAATTATCCAGTAATCTGAAACCCTCCCTCCTGCACCATCCCTGTAGCCACGTGTTCCAACTCCTCTCCCTCCCTATTCCTCGTCTCGCTATCACGTGGCACGGGTCACAGCCCAGAGATAATAACTCTGTTTGTCCTGGATCTAAGTTTCCACCCTAGCTCCCTGAATTCCTGCCTTGCATTCCCATCCCTTTTCCTACCTATGTCGTTGGTACCTATGTGGACCACGACTTGGGGCTGCTCCCCCTCCCCCTTAAGGATCCCGAAAACACGATCCGAGACATCACGCACCCTGGCACCTGGGAGGCAACACACCAACCGCGAGTCTCTCTCGTTCCCACAGAATCTCCTATCTCTCCCCCTAACTATGGAGTCTCCAATGACTAAATGCTCTACTCCTCTCCCCCCCTTCCCTTCTGAGCGACAGGGACAGACTCTGTGCCAGAGACCTGTACCCCATGGCTTACCCCTGGTAAGTCCCCCCCACAACAGTATCCAAAGCGGTATACTTGTTACTAAGGGGAATGGCCACAGGCCGTTCGGGCCGGAAAGTGGAGCTGAGACCACAAAAGATCAGCCATGATCTCATTGAATGGTGGAGCAGGCTCGAGGGGCCAGATGGCCTGCTCCTGCTCCTAGTTCTTATGTTCTGATGTAAGGTTCTCACGTTGCCAACGGAGATCCAAGGCTTGTAACAAAACTTTGCTTCCTGGGACTAGAACTCTTCTCTGGGAGTGGCCTGAGGTTGTATACCACAAGGATTTCAATCTTTCCTTAAACATAATTTCCCACCCACCCACCCTTTCATCTGTTACGACGCCCTGAGATAGTTTACGGTCAATTTCAGCCTCACTTGACCCGGGGTCAAGGTCAAATGAGATTTCATTTTAAATACCCAAAGTCCTTGGAGGCATAGACTATTTTCTAAATGGGAAAAGGCTTCGGAAAGCAGGAGCACAAAGGGACTTGGGAGTCCTTGTTCACGATTCTCTGAAGGTTAACGTGCAGGTTCAGTCGGCAGTTAGGAAGGCGAATGCAATGTTAGCATTCACGTCGAGAGGGCGAGAATACAAGGCCAGGGATGTACTTCTGAGGCTGTATAAAGCTCTGGTCAGGCCCCATTTGGAGTATTGTGAGCAGTTTTGGGCCCCGTATCTAAGGAAGGATGTGTTGGCCTTGGAAAGGGTCCAGAGGAGGTTCAGAAGAACGATCCCTGGAATGAAGAGCTTGTCGTACGAGGAACGGCTGAGGACTATGGGTCTGTACTCGTTGGGAGTTTAGAAGGATGAGGGGGGATCTTATTGAAACTTACAGGATACGGCGAGGCCTGGATAGAGTGGACGTGGAGAGGATGTTTCCACTTGTGGGAAAAACTCGAAGCAGAGGACACCATCTCAGACTAAAAGGACGATCCTTTACAACAGAGATGAGGAGGGATTTCTTCAGCCAGAGGGTGGGGAATCTGTGGAACTCTTTGCCCCAGAAGGCTGTGGAGGCCAAATCACTGAGTGTCTTTAAGACAGAGATAGATCGGTTCTTGATTAATAAGGGGATCAGGGGTTATGGGGAGAAGGCAGGAGAATGGGGATGAGAAAATATCAGCCATGATTGAATGGGAGCAGACTCGATGGGCCGAGTGGCCTAATTCTGCTCCTATGTCTTATGGTCTGATGGTTATAACAATAAACTACAGTCACCAGAATTGTAACTTTAAAATTCAAGAAATCTTTTATTACCTATGGTGATGAAATGGACAGATGTAACTGACTAGCTATTATACCGTTCCTAACCCTAACTACTCCCATTCCGAACTACCCCCACTTTATACACACACACACACACACACACACACATACAGACAAACAACTTGAAAGGGACCGAAAGTATCAATAAAAATGATAGGATAAAGATCTTTGATGCACTGCGTTGATTTCCAGTCAATGTCTTTCGGAAGTTCAGTTTTCCTTTTGGTACTTATTCCACCCTTCTGGTCTTGAGATGGTTTTCTCGGGCAAGGTTGTCTACCTTCCCTGCAGATTCAACATCGTTCCAGGATTGCAGCAAAGTCACTACAGCGAGCACGGAGAGAGAGCGAGAGAGTCACTTTCACTTCCCAGGTCTATGCTAATTCTATGATTAAACACTCCAGCTCAGTTCTCTCGCAAAGCATCAGGCAGGAATCAGGAGGAGCTTAAGGGCAAGTGGGAAGACGAGCTGGGAGGAGAGATAGAGGCGGGTCTCTGGGCGGATGCCCTAAGCAGGGTTAATACCTCCATCGTGCGCCAGGCTCAGCCTGATACAATTTAAGGTAGTCCACCGGGCAGACATGACAGCGGCGAGGATGAGCAAGTTTTTCGGGGGGGAGGATAGGTGTGCGCGGGAAGCCCAGCAAATCATGTCCACGTGTTTTGGGCATGCCCGAAGCTTAGAGGGTCTTGGCAGGGTTTTGCTGAGGCGATGTCCACGGTGCTAAAAACACGGGCGGTGCCGAGTTCGGGGGGGTCGCGATCTCTGGAGTGTCGGAAGATCCGGGAGTTCAGGGGGCGAAAGAGGCCGACGTCCTGGCCTTTGCCTCCCCGGTAGCCCGGAGACGGATCTTGTTAATGTGGAGGGACTCGAAGACCCCGAGAGTAGAGAGCTGGGTTAGTGACGAGGCTGGGTTTCCCAGTCGCGAGAAAATAAAGTTCGCTTTAAGAGGGTCAATGGTCGGGTTCACCCGGAGGTGGCAGCCGTTCGTCGACTTTCCCGGGGAAAATTAAAATGTCATCAGAAGCAGAATTCCAAAGAGTGGGGGGGGGGGGGGGGGGGGGGGGGATTGTTGTTGTATGGTTGAGGTACATGAAGATTGGGCTGGGAGGGCGGGGGGGGGGGGGGAATGTTTATTTTACCATGTTGATGTCATTGTTGATGTTACTGTTCGAACAAAATTTCAAATACCTCAATAAAATATTATTTTTTTAAAAAAGATGCACTCAGTGCCGACGAGTCTGGTTTCTCTTTTCAAGAACCAAAACCTGGGAACGCTGTGTCAACAAATGAATGAAGTAAAGATATTCAGCTGTGTCAACAAAGAACAAAGAAAAGTACAGCACAGGAACAGGCCCTTCGGCCCTCCAAGCTCGTGCTGCCCGACTAAACTACAATCTTCTACACTTCCTGGGTCCGTATCCCTCTCTTCCCATCCTATTCATGTATTTGTCAAGATGCCCCTTAAATGTCCCTATCGTCCCTGCTTCCACCACCTCCTCCGGTAGCGAGTTCCAGACACCCACTACCCTCTGTGTAAAAAACTTGCCTCGTACATCTACTCTAAACCTTGCCCCTCGCACCTTAAACCTATGCCCCCTAGTCATTGACCCCTCTACCCTGGGGAAAAGCCTCTGACTATCCACTCTGTCTATGCCCCTCATAATTTTGTATACCTCTATCAGGTCTCCCCTCAACCTCCTTCGTTCCAGTGAGAACAAACTGAGTTTATTCAACCGCTCCTCATAGCTTATGCCCTCCATACCAGGCAACATTCTGGTCAATCTCTTCTGCGCCCTCTCTAAAGCCTCCACATCCTTCTGGTAGTGTGGCGACCAGAATTGAACACTATACTCCAAGTGTGGCCTAACTAAGGTGCTATACAGCTGCAACATGACTTGCCAATTCTTATACTCAATGCCCCGGCCAATGAAGGCAAGCATGCCGTCTGCCTTCTTGACTACCTTCTCCACCTGTGTCGCCCCTTTCAGTGACCTGTGGACCTGTACACCGAGATATCTCTGACTGTCAATACTCTTGAGGGTTCTACCAAAGCAGGTTGTTTCAAGATTGCGTCTTCTGCTTAAGGGCACACCCCGATTAGGGGTTCGCGGACCAAAATAATAAAAGAAAACAAAAGAAGTAGGAGCAAGAGAGCCAGCCATGAAGGACTCTTCTTTTTTCGGAAGGTACCTCGCCCAGAATATCATGTTGTCTTTATGGCCATTACTTTCTGGAAAAATCAGCTGAATATCTTTACTTCATGCATTTGTGAGCTTCGCCAGTTGTACATCCGCCTTGATGACGAGGGTGGAAGGAGTTATGAAGCTTCTGAAGGAGTTTGGTGTCGACTCGGGTTACAAGGTTAACCTTGTTGCGAGTTTCTTTTCCTCTGTCTTTTCTCATGGCGCTGTTCCAATTATGGCAATCAGTGGGTTTGCCTGCCTTTCTTTTGACGTCTACGTTCTCATGCCCAGAGCCACCAGGTATCAAATGATACTGTCATGCAAGAGTACCTTTAAGAACTGGATGTTTAAGCAATGTACCTTTAAGAAAAAAGTGATGTCATGGAGTGGATGGAGCTCAGCTCAGTTCAGCCATTTTGCAGTTTGGTTTTGCAGTTTGAAAAGCGTCTGGCTGGTTTTGCTGAGAGCAGTTTAGAAGTGCCTGGCTGGTTTTGCTGAGAGCTGATTAAAAGTAGAAAGCCAGGCTTGAGAAAGCAGCTTGGGTGTGTCTGTGTGTTTCCAGAGAGCTGCAGGAAGAAAGCAAGGTGCTGGAGCTGAAGTCAACCGAGCTAATATATCTCTGCCTTTCTACAGGAAAAATATATATCCTTTAACCTGATGTGATACTGTTTAAAGGTGTTAAGTCTCGTGGAAGTTTGAAGGAACATTTTGAGGAATTATTTACTGCAATATTTTCTGAGTTATCTTTGAAGTAAGGGGTGTTAAGAGATCCAATGTTTATTTAAGATGTTAAGTTGAGTTCATGGATTAAACAGTGTTTTGTGTTTAAAAACCCACGTGTCCATAATTGTAATCCCACACCTAGGGAACAAGCCGTGTGCTCGGAAAAGCAACAAATCCATTAAAGGGGAGGTTGGTTGAACTCCGTGATACATTTTGGGGTTCTGAAAAAGCCTCGCCCATAACGATACCACCACAAGGTTCAACCGGCTATCGATCAAAGAGCCAAACACCAGTTAGTTAGTTCAAGGTCAAGGGTACTTTATTTACACACAATTAGTCATGCAACATAAACACTACTAGTTAACTACACCTATCGACTAAGACAATCTGTACTTAACTTCGGGCTCCCGGCTGAGGTCAGATAAACAGTGGCCGCAGTTCGATTCAGGATCTATCGGATTCGGAGGAGCTCAGATAGGCTTGTCCGTCTGGTACAAAGAACAAAGAACAGAGAAATGTACAGCACAGGAACAGGCCCTTCGGCCCTCCAAGCCCGTGCCGACCATGCTGCCCGACTAAACTACAATCTTCTACACTTCCGGGGTCCGTATCCCTCGATTCCCGTCCTATTCATGTATTTGTCAAGATGCCCCTTAAATGTCCCTATCGTCCCTGCTTCCACCACCTCCTCCGGTAGCGAGTTCCAGGCACCCACTACCCTCTGTGTAAAAAAACTTGCCTCGTACATCTACTCTAAACCTTGCCCCTCTCACCTTAAACCTATGCTCCCCGAGTAACCTATCTCTACCCTGGGGAAAAGCCTCTGACTATCCATCTGTCTAGGCCCCTCATAATTTTGTAGACCTCTATCAGGTCGCCCCTCAACCTCCGTCGTTCCAGTGAGAACAAACCGAGTTTATTCAACCGCTCCTCATAGCTAATGCCCTCCATACCAGGCAACATTCTGGTAAATCTCTTCTGCACCCTCTCTAAAGCCTCCACATCCTTCTGGTAGTGTGGCGACCAGAATTGAACACTATACTCCAAGAGTGGCCTAACTAAGGTTCTATGCAGCTGCAACATGACTTGCCAATTCTTATACTCAATGCCCCGGCCAATGAAGGCAAGCATGCCGTCTGCCTTCTTGACTACCTTCTCCACCTGTGTCGCCCCTTTCAGTGACCTGTGGACCTGTACTCCTAGATCTCTCTGACTTTGGTAGCGGGCGTTGAACTTACTTCTGATGTCGCTGCGATTGCCGATGGCCGCGACCGGGGTACCAGGACCAAGAGAGAGCGAACATATGGCGAACTCTTCTTATACTCGGGGGGGGGGGGGGTTTGCGCTCTTTTGGGCCGTCCTCCGGTTTGGGCCCCACTAATTGGGTGATCCCTGATCACTCCGTTCGATTCCTCAGCCAATAAGTGGGCGGGAATTTCGATGGCTGGGCGTGTCCCAAGCGGTCACTGACCCCGTCGCTTTGCGTTTCCCGTGAACAGGGAGTGGCGCCGAAATGTCTGGGACGGTCCCGGCCGCTCGAGTACCAGTCCTTTGTCTTGGTGAAGAAGGTCCATCGAATGCTAATCGGCCCCTTTACAATGCTAATTGGATGGAGTTTCGATCCCGTCTGGACCCCTTGCTGACAAATATGCATTCCAGGCTCTGAGCCTGCCTGAGTCTTGCCTTGTCCATTTTACCCATCAGTCTTTGCGAGTTTCTCTGTACCTAGTAGGAAGTGGCCATCCCAGCTGGCTACAACCCGAGTAACAGCGGGATCTTCCCTGTGTGGGGGGGGGGGCAGGGTCAGAGCTGGGGTTGGGGGGTGGGGGGGGGGCGGGCGGTGGGGGGAACTGCCCCTCAAACTGGCCCAGACCAAATTCCGCTACCTGGGGTCTCAACAGCCCAGGGCTGGACGTGGATTCACGAGCGGAACCTGACCACTCTGGCGGGGGGGGGGGGTGTTCCTGCACGGGGACATCTCTCTGAGCTCTAGTTACGGCCTCCCCCCCCTCCCCCACTCACTCCCCCCACCACCCCGCCCCAGGCCAGATGCTCGGGAGGTGGCGGTAGCCACGCTCCAGAACTTGAGGCCGCACTTCGGCCTAACCGAGAGGTCCGCCGTCGCCCTTGTCCGCGATGACCACAGGCTCATGCCCGCAATGATGGCCGCCTCCCTCAAGAGGTGGGGACGGGAAGAGGGAACACTGACGAGGGAGAAATACACGGGACGGTAGAATGGCGACCCTGGGGGGACTCACAGAGAGGTCCCCATTACCAGGAGTTGGAATTTAATGCAGAAAAGTGTGAGGTGATTCATTTTGGAAGGAATAACAGAAAGACTGAGTACTGGGCCAATGGTAAGATTCTTGGCAGCGTGGATGAGCAGAGAGATCTCGGTGTCCATGTACATAGATCCCTGAAAGTTGCCACTCAGGTTGAGAGGGTTGTTAAGAAGGC
>NC_092711.1:85526-140526 GCF_047496885.1 Scyliorhinus torazame | reverse complement strand
TCTGTATCTAACCCCGTGCTGTACCTGTCCTGGGAGTGTTTGATGGGGACAGTGCAGAGGGAGCTTTACTCTGTATCTAACCCCGTGCTGTACCTGTCCTGGGAGTGTTTGATGGGGACAGTGTCGAGGGAGCTTTACTCTGTATCTAACCCCGTGCTGTACCTGTCCTGGGAGTGTTTGATGGGGACAGTGTAGTGGGAGCTTTACTCTGTATCTAACCCCGTGCTGTACCTGTCCTGGGAGTGTTTGATGGGGACAGTGTAGAGGGAGCTTTACTCTGTATCTAACCCTTTGCTGTACCTGTCCTGGGAGTGTTTGATGGGGACAGTGTAGGGAGAAATTTACTCTGTATCTAACCCCGTGCTGTACCTGTCCTGGGAGTGTTTGATGGGGACAGTGTAGTGGGAGCTTTACTCTGTATCTAACCCCGTGCTGTACCTGTCCTGGGAGTATTTGATGGGGACAGTGTAGAGGGAGCTTTACTCTGTATCTTACCCCGTGCTGTACCTGTCCTGGGAGTGTTTGATGGGGACAGTGTAGGGAGAAATTTACTCTGTATCTAACCCCGTGCTGTACCTGTCCTGGGTGTGTTTGATGGGGACAGTGTAGTGGGAGCTTTACTCTGTATCTTACCCCGTGCTGTACCTGTCCTGGGAGTATTTGATGGGGACAGTGTAGAGGGAGCTTTACTCTGTATCTTACCCCGTGCTGTACCTGTCCTGGGAGTGTTTGATGGGGACAGTGTAGAGGGAGCTTTACTCTGTATCTAACCCCGTGCTGTACCTGTCCTGGGAGTGTTTGATGGGGACAGTGTAGAGGGAGCTTTACTCTGTATCTAACCCTTTGCTGTACCTGTCCTGGGAGTGTTTGATGGGGACAGTGTAGAGGGAGCTTTACTCTGTATCTAACCCCGTGCTGTATCTGTCCTGGGAGTGTTTGATGGGGACAGTGTCGAGGGAGCTTTACTCTGTATCTAACCCTGTGCTGTACCTGTCCTGGGAGCGTTTGATGGGGACAGTGTAGAGGGAGCTATACTCTGAATCTAACCCCGTGCTGTACCTGTCCTGGGAGTGTTTGATGGGGACAGTGTAGAGAGAGCTTTACTCTGTATCTAACCCTGTGCTGTACCTGTCCTGGGAGTGTTTGATGGGGACAGTGTAGAGGGAGCTTTACTCTGTATATAACCCCGTGCTGTACCTGTCCTGGGAGTGTTTGATGGGGACAGTGTAGAGGAAGCTTTACTCTGTATCTAACCCCGTGCTGTATCTGTCCTGGGAGTGTTTGATGGGGACAGTGTAGAGGGAGCTTTACTCTGTATTTAACCCCGTGCTGTACCTGTCCTGGGAGTGTTTGATGGGGACAGTGTAGAGGGAGCTTTACTCTGTATCTAACCCCGTGCTGTCCCTGTCCTGGGAGTGTCTGATGGTGACAGTGTAGAGGGAGCTTTACTCTGTATCTAACCCCGTGCTGTACCTGTCCTGGGAGTGTTTGATGGGGACAGTGCAGAGGGAGCTTTACTCTGTATCTAACCCCGTGCTGTACCTGTCCTGGGATTGTTTGATGGGGACAGTGCAGAGGGAGCTTTACTCTGTATCTAACACCGTGCTGTACCTGTCCTGGGAGTGTTTGATGGGGACAGTGCAGAGGGAGCTTTACTCTGTATCTAACCCCGTGCTGTACCTGTCCTGGGAGTGATTGATGGGGACAGTGTAGAGGGAGCTTTACTCTGTATCTAACCCCGTGCTGTACCTGTCCTGGGAGTGTTTGATGGGGACAGTGTAGAGGGAGCTTTACTCTGTATCTAACACCGTGCTGTACCTGTCCTGGGAGTGTTTGATGGGGACAGTGTAGAGGGAGCTTTACTCTGTATCTAACCCCGTGCTGTCCCTGTCCTGGGAGTGTTTGATGGGGACAGTGTAGAGGGAGCTTTACTCTGTATCTAACACTGTGCTGTACCTGTCCTGGGAGTGTTTGATGGGGACTGTGTAGAGGGAGCTTTACTCTGTATCTAACCTCGTGCTGTACCTGTCCTGGGAGTGTTTGATAGGGACAGTGTAGAGGGAGCTTTACTCTGTATCTAACCCTGTGCTGTACCTGTCCTGGGAGTGTTTGATAGGGACAGTGTAGAGGGAGCTTTACTCTGTATCTAACCCCGTGCTGTACCTGTCCTGGGTGTGTTTGATGGGGACAGTGTAGAGGGAGCTTTACTCTGTATCTAACCCCGTGCTGTAACTGTCCTGGGAGTGTTTGATGGGGACAGTGTAGAGGGAGCTTTACTCTGTATCTAACCCCGTGCTGTATCTGTCCTGGGAGTGTTTGATGGGGACAGTGTAGAGGGAGCTTTACTCTGTATCTAACCCCGTGCTGTACCTGTCCTGGGAGTGTTTGATGGGGACAGTGTAGAGGGAGCTTTACTCTGTATCTAACCCCGTGCTGTCCCTGTCCTGGGAGTGTCTGATGGAGACAGTGTAGAGGGAGCTTTACTCTGTATCTAACCCCGTGCTGTACCTGTCCTGCGAGTGTTTGATGGGGACAGTGCAGAGGGAGCTTTACTCTGTATCTAACCCCGTGCTGTACCTGTCCTGGGAGTGATTGATGGGGACAGTGTCGAGGGAAATTTACTCTGGATCTAACCCCGTGATGTACCTGTCCTGCGAGTGTTTGATGGGGACAGTGTAGAGGGAGCTTTACTCTGTATCTAACCCCGTGCTGTACCTGTCCTGGGAGTGTTAATGCGGACAGTGTAGAGGGAGATTTACTCTGTATCTAACGCCATGCTGTACCTGTCCTGGGAGTGTTTAATGGGGACAGTGTAGAGGGAGCTTTACTCTGTATCTAACCCCGTGCTGTATCTGTCCTGGGAGTGTTTGATGGGGACAGTGTGGAGGGAGCTTTACTCTGTATCAAACCCCGTGCTGTACCTGTCCTGTGAGTGTTTGATGGTGACAGTGGAGAGGGAGCTTTACTCTGTATCTAACCCCGTGCTGTACCTGTCCTGGGAGTGTTTGATGGGGACAGTGCAGAGGGAGCTTTACTCTGTATCTAACCCCGTGCTGTACCTGTCCTGGGAGTGTTTGATGGGGACAGTGTCGAGGGAGCTTTACTCTGGATCTAACCCCGTGCTGTACCTGTCCTGGGAGTGTTTGATGGGGACAGTGTAGAGGGAGCTTTACTCTGTATCTAACCCCGTGCTGTACCTGTCCTGGGAGTGTTTGATGCGGACAGTGTAGAGGGAGCTTTACTCTGTATCTAACCCCGTGCTGTACCTGTCCTGGGAGTGTTTGATGGGGACAGTGTGGAGGGAGCTTTACTCTGCATCTAACCCCGTGCTGTACCTGTCTTGGGAGTGTTTGATGGGGACAGTGTAGAGGGAGCTTTACTCTGTATCTAACCCCGTGCTGTACCTGTCCTGGGAATGTTAGATGGGGACAGTGTAGAGGGAGCTTTACTCTGTATCTAACCCCGTGCTGTACCTGTCCTGGGAGTGTTTGATGGGGACAGTGTCGAGGGAGCTTTACTCTGTATCTAACCCCATGCTGTACCAGTCCTGGGAGTGTTTGCTGGGGACAGTGTAGAGGGAGCTTTGCTCTGTATCTAACCCCGTGCTGTACCTGTCCTGGGAGTGTTTGATGGGGACAGTATCGAGGGATCTTTACTCTGTATCTAACACCGTGCTGTACCTGTCCTGGGAGTGTTTGATGGGGACAGTGTAGAGGGAGCTTTACTCAGTATCTAACCCCGTGCTGGACCTGTCCTGGGAGTGTTTGATGGGGACAGTGTAGAGGGAGCTTTACTCTGTATCTAACCCCATGCTGTACCTGTCCTGGGAGTGTTTGATGGGGACAGTGTAGAGGGAGCTTTACTCTGTATCTAACCCAGTTTCTCTCTGTGGGAATGATTGCACGGCAGAGACAGGGGTGGAGGATTAATGTGTATTTTGCCAGTTCCGCAGGAGCCTCTGTCAATCAGGATTTCTGTTTAATGCAGCAGTCGAGATTAATTAGCTTGATCACTGATGCTGTAATATGATTACAGACACATCAAAATTAACCGGCATCTGTTTGTATCGGAAGTGTGAGGGGAACCCAAATATTCAGTGAAATGGAGTTCAACCGGATTAGGACCATTTACTCCAGAGACCAGCACCGAGGGAGCGCCGCACGGTTAGAGGGTCAGTACCGAGGGAGTGCTGCACTGTCAGAGGGTCAGTACCGAGGGAGTGCTGCACTGTCAGAGGGTCAGTACTGAGGGAGCGCCGCACTGTCAGAGGGTCTGCACTGAGGGAGCGCCGCACTGTCAGAGGGTCAGTACTGAGGGAGTGCCGCACTGTCAGAGGGTCAGTACTGAGGGAGTGCCGCACTGTCAGAGGGTCAGTACTGAGGGAGTGCCACACTGTCAGAGGGTCAGTACTGAGGGAGTGCCGCACTGTCAGAGGGTCAGTACCGAGGGAGTGCCGCACTGTCAGAGGGTCAGTACTGAGGGAGCACCGCACTGTCAGAGGGTCAGTACTGAGGGAGCGCCGCACTGTCAGAGAGTCAATACTGAGGGAGCGCCGCACTGTCAGAGGGTCAGTACTGAGGGAGTGCCGCACTGTCAGAGAGTCAGTGCTGAGGGAGTGCCGCACTGTCAGAGGGTCAGTACTGAGGGAGTGCCGCACTGTCAGAGAGTCAGTGCTGAGCGAGTGCTGCACTGTCAGAGGGTCAGTACTGAGGGAGTGCCGCACTGTCAGAGGGTCAGTACTGAGGGAGTGCCGCACTGTCAGAGGGTCAGTACTGAGGGAGTGCCGCACTGTCAGAGGGTCAGTACTGAGGGAGTGCCACACTGTCAGAGGGTCAGTACTGAGGGAGTGCCGCACTGTCAGAAGGTCAGTACTGAGGTAGTGCCGCACTGTCAGAGGGTCAGTACTGAGGGAGTGCCGAACTGTCAGAGGGTCAGTACTGAGTGAGTGCCGCAGTGTCAGAGGGTCAGTACTGAGGGAGCGCTGCACTGTCAGAGGGTCAGTACTGAGGGAGCGCCGCACTGTCAGAGACTCAGTACTGAGGGAGTGCCGCACTGTCAGAGGGTCAGTACCGAGGGAGCGCCGCACTGTCAGAGGGTCAGTACCGAGGGAGTGCCGCACTGTCAGAGGGTCAGTGCTGAGAGAGTGCTGCACTGTCAGAGGGTCAGTACAGAGGGAGTGCTGCACTGTCAGAGCGTCAGTACTGAGGGAGTGCCGCACTGTCAGAGGGTCAGTACTGAGGGAATGCCGCCCTGTCAGAGGGTCAGTACTGAGGGAGTGCCGCACTGTCAGAGGGTCAGTACTGAGGGAGTGCCGCACTGTCAGAGGGTCAGTACTGAGGGAGTGCCGCACTGTCAGAGGGTCAGTACTGAGGGAGTGCCGCACTGTCAGAGGGTCAGTACTGAGGGAGTGCCGCACTGTCAGAGGGTCAGTACTGAGGGAGTCCTGCACTGTCAGAGGGTCAGTACTGAGGGAGTGCTGCACTGTCAGAGGGTCAGTACTGAGAGAGGGCCGCACTGTCAGAGGGTCAGTACTGAGGGAGTGCCGCACTGTCAGAGGGTCAGTACTGAGGGAGTGCCGCACTGTCAGAGGGTCAGTACTGAGGGAGTGCCGCACTGTCAGAGGGTCAGTACTGAGGGAGTGCCGCACTGTCAGAGGGTCAGTACTGAGAGAGGGCCGCACTGTCAGAGGGTCAGTACTGAGGGATTGCCGCACTGTCAGAGGGTCAGTACTGAGGGAGTCCTGCACTGTCAGAGGGTCAGTACTGAGGGAGTGCTGCACTGTCAGAGGGTCAGTACTGAGGGAGTGCCGCACTGTCGGAGGGTCCGTACTGAGGGAGTGTTGCACTGTCAGAGGGTCAGTACTGAGGGAGTGCCGCTCTGTCAGAGGGTCAGTACTGAGGGAGTCCTGCACTGTCAGAGGGTCAGTACTGAGGGAGTGCCTCACTGTCAGAGGGTCAGTACTGAGGTAGCGCCGCACTGTCAGAGGGTCAGTACTGAGGGAGTGCCGCACTGTCAGAGGGTCAATACTGAGGTAGCGCCGCACTGTCAGAGGATCAGTACTGAGAGAGTGCCGCACTGTCAGAGGGTCAGCACCGAGGGAGCGCTGCACTGTCAGAGGTTCAGTACAGAGGGAGTGCTGCACTGTCAGAGGGTCAGTACTGAGGGAGTGCTGCACTGTCAGAGGGTCAGTACTGAGGGAGTGCCGCACTGTCAGAGGGTCAGTACTGAGGGAGCGCCGCACTGTCAGAGGGTCAGTATTGAGGGAGTGCTGCACAGTCAGAGGGTCAGTACTGAGGGAGCGCTGCACTGTCAGAGGGTCAGTACTGAGGGAGTGCCGCACTGTCAGAGGGTCAGTACTGAGGGAGCGCTGCACTGTCAGAGGGTCAGTACTGAGGGAGTGCCGCACTGTCAGAGGGTCAGTACTGGGGAATTGCTTCACTGTCAGAGGGTCAGTACTGAGGGAGTGCTACACTGTCAGAGGGCCAGTACTGAGTGAGTGCCGCACTGTCAGAGGGTCAGTACTGAGGGAGTGCTGCACTGTCAGAGGGTCAGTACTGAGGGAGCGCCGCACTGTCAGAGGGTCAGTACTGAGGGAGTGCCGCACTGTCAGAGGGTCAGTACTGAGGGAGCGCTGCAATGTCAGAGGGTCAGTACTGAGGGAGTGCCGCACTGTCAGAGGGTCAGTACTGGGGGATTGCTTCACTGTCAGAGGGTCAGTACTGAGGGAGTGCTACACTGTCAGAGGGCCAGTACTGAGTGAGTGCCGCACTGTCAGAGGGTCAGTACTGAGGGAGTGCCGCACTGTCAGAGGGTCAGTACTGAGGGAGTGCTGCACTGTCAGAGGGTCAGTACTGAGGGAGCGCCGCACTGTCAGAGGGTCAGTACTGAGGGAGTGCTGCACTGTCAGAGGGTCAGTACTGAGGGAGTGCCGCACTGTCAGAGGGTCAGTACTGAGGGAGTGCCGCACTGTCAGAGGATCAGTACTGAGGGAGTGCGGCCCTGTCAGAGGGTCAGTACTGAGGGAGTGCCGCCCTGTCAGAGGGTCAGTACTGAGGGAGTGCCGCACTGTCAGAGGGTCAGTACTGAGGGAGTGCCGCACTGTCAGAGGGTCAGTACTGAGGGAGTGCCGCACTGTCAGAGGGTCATTACTGAGGGAGTGCCGCACTGTCAGAGGGTCAGTACTGAGGGAGTCCTGCACTGTCAGAGGGTCAGTACTGAGGGAGTGCTGCACTGTCAGAGGGTCAGTACTGAGAGAGGGCCGCACTGTCACAGGGTCAGTACTGAGGGAGTGCCGCACTGTCAGAGGGTCAGTACTGAGGGAGTGCCGCACTGTCAGAGGGTCAGTACTGAGGGAGTGCCGCACTGTCAGAGGGTCAGTACTGAGGGAGTGCCGCACTGTCAGAGGGTCAGTACTGAGAGAGGGCCGCACTGTCAGAGGGTCAGTACTGAGGGATTGCCGCACTGTCAGAGGGTCAGTACTGAGGGAGTCCTGCACTGTCAGAGGGTCAGTACTGAGGGAGTGCTGCACTGTCAGAGGGTCAGTACTGAGGGAGTGCCGCACTGTCGGAGGGTCCGTACTGAGGGAGTGTTGCACTGTCAGAGGGTCAGTACTGAGGGAGTGCCGCTCTGTCAGAGGGTCAGTACTGAGGGAGTCCTGCACTGTCAGAGGGTCAGTACTGAGGGAGTGCCTCACTGTCAGAGGGTCAGTACTGAGGTAGCGCCGCACTGTCAGAGGGTCAGCACTGAGGGAGTGCCGCACTGTCAGAGGGTCAATACTGAGGTAGCGCCGCACTGTCAGAGGATCAGTACTGAGAGAGTGCCGCACTGTCAGAGGGTCAGCACCGAGGGAGCGCTGCACTGTCAGAGGTTCAGTACAGAGGGAGTGCTGCACTGTCAGAGGGTCAGTACTGAGGGAGTGCTGCACTGTCAGAGGGTCAGTACTGAGGGAGTGCCGCACTGTCAGAGGGTCAGTACTGAGGGAGCGCCGCACTGTCAGAGGGTCAGTATTGAGGGAGTGCTGCACAGTCAGAGGGTCAGTACTGAGGGAGCGCTGCACTGTCAGAGGGTCAGTACTGAGGGAGTGCCGCACTGTCAGAGGGTCAGTACTGAGGGAGCGCTGCACTGTCAGAGGGTCAGTACTGAGGGAGTGCCGCACTGTCAGAGGGTCAGTACTGGGGGATTGCTTCACTGTCAGAGGGTCAGTACTGAGGGAGTGCTACACTGTCAGAGGGCCAGTACTGAGTGAGTGCCGCACTGTCAGAGGGTCAGTACTGAGGGAGTGCTGCACTGTCAGGGGGTCAGTACTGAGGGAGCGCCGCACTGTCAGAGGGTTAGTACTGAGGGAGTGCCGCACTGTCAGAGGGTCAGTACTGAGGGAGCGCTGCAATGTCAGAGGGTCAGTACTGAGGGAGTGCCGCACTGTCAGAGGGTCAGTACTGGGGGATTGCTTCACTGTCAGAGGGTCAGTACTGAGGGAGTGCTACACTGTCAGAGGGCCAGTACTGAGTGAGTGCCGCACTGTCAGAGGGTCAGTACTGAGGGAGTGCCGCACTGTCAGAGGATCAGTACTGAGGGAGTGCTGCACTGTCAGAGGGTCAGTACTGAGGGAGCGCCGCACTGTCAGAGGGTCAGTACTGAGGGAGTGCTGCACTGTCAGAGGGTCAGTACTGAGGGAGTGCCGCACTGTCAGAGGGTCAGTACTGAGGGAGTGCCGCACTGTCAGAGGATCAGTACTGAGGGAGTGCGGCACTGTCAGAGGGTCAGTACTGAGGGAGTGCCGCCCTGTCAGAGGGTCAGTCCTGAGGGAGTGCCGCACTGTCAGAGGGTCAGTACTGAGGGATTGCTGCACTGTCAGAGGGTCAGTACTGAGGGTGTGCCGCACTGTCAGAGGGTCAGTACTGAGGGAGTGCCACACTGTCAGAGGATCAGCACTGAGGGAGTGCCGCACTGTCAGAGGATCAGTACTGAGGGAGTGTTGCACTGTCAGAGGGTCAGTACTGAGGGAGTGCCACACTGTCAGAGGGTCAGTACTGAGGGAGTGCCGCACTGTCAGAGGGTCAGAACTGAGGGAGTGCCGCACTGTCAGAGGGTCAGTACTGAGGGAGTGCTGCACTGTCAGAGGGTCAGTACTGAGGGAGTGCCACCCTGTCAGAGGGTCAGTACTGAGGGAGTGCCGCACTGTCAGAGGGTCAGTACTGAGGGAGTGCCGCACTGTCAGAGGGTCAGTACTGAGGGAGCGCCGCACTGTCAGAGTGTCAGTACTGAGGGAGTGCCGCACTGTCAGAGGGTCAGTACTGAGGGAGTGCCGCACTGTCAGAGGGTCAGTACTGAGGGAGTGCCACACTGTCAGAGGGTCAGTACTGAGGGAGTGCCGCCCTGTCAGAGGGTCAGTACTGAGGGAGTGCCGCACTGTCAGAGGGTCAGTACTGAGGGAGCGCCGCACTGTCAGAGGGTCAGTACTGAGGGAGAGCTGCACTGTCAGAGGGTCAGTACTGAGGGAGCGCCGCACTGTCAGAGGGTCAGTACTGAGGGAGTGCCACACTGTCAGAGGGTCAGTACTGAGGGAGTGTCGCACTGTCAGAGAGTCAGTACTGAGGGAGTGCCGCACTGTCAGAGGGTCAGTACTGAGGGTGCGCCGCGCTGTCAGAGAGTCAGTACTGAGGGAGCGCCGCGCTGTCAGAGGGTCAGTACTGAGGGAGTGCCGCACTGTCAGAGGGTCAGTACTGAGGGAGTGCCGAACTGTCAGAGGGTCAGTACTGAGGGAGTGCCGCACTGTCAGAGGGTCAGTACTGAGGGAGTGCTACACTGTCACAGGGTCAGTACTGAGGGAGTGCCGCACTGCCAGAGGGTCAGTACTGAGGGAGTGCCGCACTGTCAGAGGGTCAGTACTGAGGGAGAGCTGCACTGTCAGAGGGTCAGTACTGAGGGAGTGCCGCTCTGTCAGAGGGTCAGTACTGAGGGAGTGCCGCTCTGTCAGAGGGTCAGTACTGAGGGATTGCCGCACTGTCAGAGGCTCAGTTCTGAGGGAGTGCCGCACTGTCAGAGGGTCAGTACGGAGGGAGAGCTGCACTGTCAGAGGGTCAGTAGTGAGGGAGTGCCGCACTGTCAGAGGGTCAGTACTGAGGGAGTGCTGCACTGTCAGAGGCTCAGTACTGAGGGAGTACCGCACTGTCAGAGGCTCAGTACTGAGGGAGTGCCGCACTGTCAGAGTGTCAGTACTGAGGGAGTGCCGCACTGTCAGAGGGTCAGTACTGAGGGAGTGCCGCACTGTCAGAGGTTCAGTACGGAGGGATTGCCGCACTGTCAGAGGCTCAGTACTGAGGGAGTGCCGCGCTGTCAGAGGGTCAGTACTGAGGGAGTGCCGCACTGTCAGAGGGTCAGTACTGAGGGAGTGCTGCACTGTCAGAGGCTCAGTACTGAGGGAGTGCCGCGCTGTCAGAGGGTCAGTACTGAGGGATTGCCGCACTGTCAGAGGCTCAGTACTGAGGGAGTGTTGCACTGTCAGAGGGTCAGTACTGAGGGAGTGCCGCACTGTCAGAGGGTCAGTACTGAGGGAGCGCTGCACTGTCAGAGGGTCAGTACGGAGGGAGAGCTGCACTGTCAGAGGGCCAGTACTGAGGGAGTGCTGCACTGTCAGAGGGTCAGTACTGAGGGAGTGCTGCACTGTCAGAGGGTCAGTGCTGAGGGAGTGACGCACTGTCAGAGAGTCAGTACTGAGGGAGTGCTGCACTGTCAGAGGGCCAGTACTGAGGGAGTGCTGCACTGTCAGAGGGTCAGTGCTGAGGGAGTGCTGCACTGTCAGAGGGCCAGTACTGAGGGAGTGCCGCACTGTCAGAGGGTCAGTACTGAGGGAGTGCTGCACTGTCAGAGGGTCAGTGCTGAGGGAGTGACGCACTGTCAGAGAGTCAGTACTGAGGGAGTGCTGCACTGTCAGAGGGCCAGTACTGAGGGAGTGCTGCACTGTCAGAGGGTCAGTGCTGAGGGAGTGCTGCACTGTCAGAGGGCCAGTACTGAGGGAGTGCCGCACTGTCAGAGGGTAAGTGCTGAGTGAGTGCTGCACTGTCAGAGGGCCAATACTGAGGGAGCGCCGCACTGTCAGAGGGTCAGTACTGAGGGAGTGCCGCACTGTCAGAGGGTCAGTACTGAGGGAGTGCCGCACTGTCAGAGGGTCAGTACTGAGGGACCGCTGCACTGTCAGAGGGTCAGTACTGAGGGAGTGCCGCACTGTCAGAGGGTCAGTAAGGAGGGAGAGCTGCACTGTCAGAGGGTCAGTACTGAGGGAGTGCTGCACTGTCAGAGGGTCAGTGCTGAGGGAGTGACGCACTGTCAGAGAGTCAGTGCTGAGGGAGTGCTGCACTGTGAGAGGGCCAGTACTGAGGGAGTGCTGCACTGTCAGAGGGTCAGTGCTGAGGGAGTGCTGCACTGTCAGAGGGCCAGTACTGAGGGAGTGCCGCACTGTCAGAGGGTCAGTGCTGAGGGAGTGCTGCACTGTCAGAGGGCCAGTACTGAGGGAGTGCCGCACTGTCAGAGGGTCAGTACTGAGGGAGTGCCACACTGTCAGAGGATCAGCACTGAGGGAGTGCCGCACTGTCAGAGGATCAGTACTGAGTGAGTGTTGCACTGTCAGAGGTTCAGTACTGAGGGAGTGCCGCACTGTCAGAGGGTCAGTACTGAGGGAGTGCCGCACAGTCAGAGGGTCAGAACTGAGGGAGTGCCGCACTGGCAGAGGGTCAGTACTGAGGGAGTGCCGCACTGTCAGAGGGTCAGTACTGTGGGAGCGCCGCACTGTCAGAGGGTCAGTACTGAGGGACCGCTGCACTGTCAGAGGGTCAGTACTGAGGGAGTGCCGCACTGTCAGAGGGTCAGTAAGGAGGGAGAGCTGCACTGTCAGAGGGTCAGTACTGAGGGAGTGTTGCACTGTCAGAGGGTCAGTGCTGAGGGAGTGACGCACTGTCAGAGAGTCAGTGCTGAGGGAGTGCCGCACTGTCAGAGGGTCAGTACTGAGGGAGTGCTGCACTGTGAGAGGGTCAGTACTGAGGGAGCGCCGCAATGTCAGAGTGTCAGTACTGAGGGAGTGCCGCACTGTCGGAGGGTCAGTACTGAGGGAGTGCCGCACTGTCAGAGGGTCAGTACTGAGGGAGTGCCGCACTGTCAGAGGGTCAGTACTGAGGGAGTGCTGCACTGTCAGAGGGTCAGTGCTGAGGGAGTGCTGCACTGTCAGAGGGCCAGTACTGAGGGAGTGCCGCACTGTCAGAGGGTCAGTGCTGAGGGAGTGCTGCACTGTCAGAGGGCCAGTACTGAGGGAGTGCCGCACTGTCAGAGGGTCAGTACTGAGGGAGTGCCACACTGTCAGAGGATCAGCACTGAGGGAGTGCCGCACTGTCAGAGGATCAGTACTGAGGGAGTGTTGCACTGTCAGAGGTTCAGTACTGAGGGAGTGCCGCACTGTCAGAGGGTCAGTACTGAGGGAGTGCCGCACAGTCAGAGGGTCAGAACTGAGGGAGTGCCGCACTGGCAGAGGGTCAGTACTGAGGGAGTGCCGCACTGTCAGAGGGTCAGTACTGTGGGAGCGCCGCTCTGTCAGAGGGTCAGTACTGAGGGAGCGCCGCACTGTCAGAGGCTCAGTACTGAGGGAGTGCCGCACTGTCAGAGGGTCAGTACTGAGGGAGAGCCGCACTGTCAGAGGGTCAGTACTGAGGGAGTGCCGCACTGTCAGAGGGTCAGTAAGGAGGGAGAGCTGCACTGTCAGAGGGTCAGTACTGAGGGAGTGCTGCACTGTCAGAGGGTCAGTGCTGAGGGAGTGACGCACTGTCAGAGAGTCAGTGCTGAGGGAGTGCTGCACTGTGAGAGGGCCAGTACTGAGGGAGTGCTGCACTGTCAGAGGGTCAGTGCTGAGGGAGTGCTGCACTGTCAGAGGGCCAGTACTGAGGGAGTGCCGCACTGTCAGAGGGTCAGTGCTGAGGGAGTGCTGCACTGTCAGAGGGCCAGTACTGAGGGAGTGCCGCACTGTCAGAGGTTCAGTACTGAGGGAGTGCCACACTGTCAGAGGATCAGCACTGAGGGAGTGCCGCACTGTCAGAGGATCAGTACTGAGTGAGTGTTGCACTGTCAGAGGTTCAGTACTGAGGGAGTGCCGCACTGTCAGAGGGTCAGTACTGAGGGAGTGCCGCACAGTCAGAGGGTCAGAACTGAGGGAGTGCCGCACTGGCAGAGGGTCAGTACTGAGGGAGTGCCGCACTGTCAGAGGGTCAGTACTGTGGGAGCGCCGCACTGTCAGAGGGTCAGTACTGAGGGACCGCTGCACTGTCAGAGGGTCAGTACTGAGGGAGTGCCGCACTGTCAGAGGGTCAGTAAGGAGGGAGAGCTGCACTGTCAGAGGGTCAGTACTGAGGGAGTGTTGCACTGTCAGAGGGTCAGTGCTGAGGGAGTGACGCACTGTCAGAGAGTCAGTGCTGAGGGAGTGCCGCACTGTCAGAGGGTCAGTACTGAGGGAGTGCTGCACTGTGAGAGGGTCAGTACTGAGGGAGCGCCGCACTGTCAGAGTGTCAGTACTGAGGGAGTGCCGCACTGTCGGAGGGTCAGTACTGAGGGAGTGCCGCACTGTCAGAGGGTCAGTACTGAGGGAGTGCCGCACTGTCAGAGGGTCAGTACTGAGGGAGTGCTGCACTGTCAGAGGGTCAGTGCTGAGGGAGTGCTGCACTGTCAGAGGGCCAGTACTGAGGGAGTGCCGCACTGTCAGAGGGTCAGTGCTGAGGGAGTGCTGCACTGTCAGAGGGCCAGTACTGAGGGAGTGCCGCACTGTCAGAGGGTCAGTACTGAGGGAGTGCCACACTGTCAGAGGATCAGCACTGAGGGAGTGCCGCACTGTCAGAGGATCAGTACTGAGGGAGTGTTGCACTGTCAGAGGTTCAGTACTGAGGGAGTGCCGCACTGTCAGAGGGTCAGTACTGAGGGAGTGCCGCACAGTCAGAGGGTCAGAACTGAGGGAGTGCCGCACTGGCAGAGGGTCAGTACTGAGGGAGTGCCGCACTGTCAGAGGGTCAGTACTGTGGGAGCGCCGCTCTGTCAGAGGGTCAGTACTGAGGGAGCGCCGCACTGTCAGAGGCTCAGTACTGAGGGAGTGCCGCACTGTCAGAGGGTCAGTACTGAGGGAGTGCCGCACTGTCAGAGGGTCAGTACTGAGGGAGAGCCGCACTGTCAGAGGGTCAGTACTGAGGGAGTGCCACCCTGTCAGAGGGTCAGTACTGAGGGAGTGCCGCACTGTCAGAGGGTCAGTGCTGAAGGAGTGCCGCACTGTCAGAGGGTCAGTACTGAGGGAGCGCCGCACTGTCAGAGTGTCAGTACTGAGGGAGTGCCGCACTGTCAGAGGGTCAGTACTGAGGGAGTGCCGCACTGTCAGAGGGTCAGTACTGAGGGAGAGCTGCACTGTCAGAGGGTCAGTACTGAGGGAGCGCCGCACTGTCAGCGGGTCAGTACTGAGGGAGTGCCACACTGTCAGAGGGTCAGTACTGAGGGAGTGTCGCACTGTCAGAGGGTCAGTACTGAGGGAGTGCCGCACTGTCAGAGGGTCAGTACTGAGGGTGCGCTGCGCTGTCAGAGGGTCAGTACTGAGGGAGCGCCGCGCTGTCAGAGGGTCAGTACTGAGGGAGTGCCGCGCTGTCAGAGGGTCAGTACTGAGGGAGCGCCGCACTGTCAGAGGGTCAGTACTGAGGGAGTGCCGAAATGTCAGAGGGTCAGTACTGAGGGAGTGCCGCACTGTCAGAGGGTCAGTACTGAGGGAGTGCCGCACTGTCAGAGGGTCAGTACTGAGGGAGTGCTACACTGTCACAGGGTCAGTACTGAGGGAGTGCCGCACTGCCAGAGGGTCAGTACTGAGGGAGTGCCGCACTGTCAGAGGGTCAGTACTGAGGGAGAGCTGCACTGTCAGAGGGTCAGTACTGAGGGAGTGCCGCTCTGTCAGAGGGTCAGTACTGAGGGAGTGCCGCTCTGTCAGAGGGTCAGTACTGAGGGATTGCCGCACTGTCAGATGCTCAGTACTGAGGAGTGCCGGACTTTCAGAGGGTCAGTACTGAGGGTGCGCCGCGCTGTCAGAGGGTCAGTACTGAGGGAGTGCCGAACTGTCAGAGGGTCAGTACTGAGGGAGTGCCGCACTGTCAGAGGGTCAGTACTGAGGGAGTGCTACACTGTCACAGGGTCAGTACTGAGGGAGTGCCGCACTGCCAGAGGGTCAGTACTGAGGGAGTGCCGCACTGTCAGAGGGTCAGTACTGAGGGAGTGCCGCACTGTCAGAGGGTCAGTAGTGAGGGAGTGCCGCACTGTCAGAGGGTCAGTACTGAGGGAGTGCTGCACTGTCAGAGGCTCAGTACTGAGGGAGTGCCGCACTGTCAGAGGCTCAGTACTGAGGGAGTGCCGCACTGTCAGAGGGTCAGTACTGAGGGAGTGCCGCACTGTCAGAGGGTCAGTACTGAGGGAGTGCCGCACTGTCAGAGGGTCAGTACTGAGGGATTGCCGCACTGTCAGAGGCTCAGTACTGAGGGAGTGCCGCACTGTCAGAGGGTCAGTACTGAGGGATTGCCGCACTGTCAGAGGCTCAGTACTGAGGGAGTGTTGCACTGTCAGAGGGTCAGTACTGAGGGAGTGCCGCACTGTCAGAGGGTCAGTACTGAGGGAGCGCTGCACTGTCAGAGGGTCAGTACGGAGGGAGAGCTGCACTGTCAGAGGGTCAGTACTGAGGGAGTGCTGCACTGTCAGAGGGTCAGTGCTGAGGGAGTGACGCACTGTCAGAGAGTCAGTACTGAGGGAGTGCTGCACTGTCAGAGGGCCAGTACTGAGGGAGTGCTGCACTGTCAGAGGGTCAGTGCTGAGGGAGTGCTGCACTGTCAGAGGGCCAGTACTGAGGGAGCGCCGCACTGTCAGAGGGTCAGTACTGAGGGAGTGCCGCACTGTCAGAGGGTCAGTACTGAGGGAGTGCCGCACTGTCAGAGGGTCAGTACGGAGGGAGAGCTGCACTGTCAGAGGGTCAGTACTGAGGGAGTGCTGAACTGTCAGAGGGTCAGTGCTGACAGAGTGACGCACTGTCAGAGAGTCAGTACTGAGGGAGTGCTGCACTGTCAGAGGGTCAGTGCTGAGGGAGTGCTGCACTGTCAGAGGGCCAGTACTGAGGGAGTGCCGCACTGTCAGAGGGTCAGTGCTGAGGGAGTGCTGCACTGTCAGAGGGCCAGTACTGAGGGAGTGCCGCACTGTCAGAGGGTCAGTACTGAGGGAGTGCCACACTGTCAGAGGATCAGCACTGAGGGAGTGCCGCACTGTCAGAGGATCAGGACTGAGGGAGTGTTGCACTGTCAGAGGGTCAGTACTGAGGGAGTGCCACACTGTCAGAGGGTCAGTACTGAGGAAGTGCCGCACTGTCAGAGGGTCAGAACTGAGGGAGTGCCGCACTGGCAGAGGGTCAGTACTGAGGGAGTGCTGCACTGTCAGAGGGTCAGTACTGTGGGAGCGCCGCTCTGTCAGAGGGTCAGTACTGAGGGCGCGCCGCACTGTCAGAGGCTCAGTACTGAGGGAGTGCTGCACTGTCAGAGGGTCAGTACTGAGGGAGTGCCACCCTGTCAGAGGGTCAGTACTGAGGGAGTGCCGCACTGACAGAGGGTCAGTGCTGAGGGAGTGCCGCACTGTCAGAGGGTCAGTACTGAGGGAGCGCCGCACTGTCAGAGTGTCAGTACTGAGGGAGTGCCGCACTGTCAGAGGGTCAGTACTGAGGGAGCGCCGCACTGTCAGAGGGTCAGCACTGAGGGAGCGGCGCACTGTCAGAGGGTCAGTACTGAGGGAGCGCCGCACTGCCAGAGGGTCAGTACTGAGGGAGTGCCGCACTGTCAGAGGGTCAGTACTGAGGGAGAGCTGCACTGTCAGAGGGTCAGTACTGAGGGAGCGCCGCACTGTCAGAGGGTCAGTACTGAGGGAGTGCCTCACTGTCAGAGGGTCAGTACTGAGGGAGTGTCGCACTGTCAGAGGGTCAGTACTGAGGGAGTGCCGCACTGTCAGAGGGTCAGTACTGAGGGTGCGCTGTGCTGTCAGAGGGTCAGTACTGAGGGAGCGCCGCGCTGTCAGAGGGTCAGTACTGAGGGAGTGCCGCACTGTCAGAGGGTCAGTACTGAGGGAGTGCCGCACTGTCAGAGGGTCAGTACTGAGGGAGCCCCGCACTGTCAGAGGGTCAGTACTGAGGGAGTGCTGCACTGTCAGAGGGTCAGTACTGAGGGAGTGCCGAACTGTCAGATGGTCAGTACTGAGGGAGTGCCGCACTGTCAGAGGGTCAGTACTGAGGGAGTGCTACACTGTCAGAGGGTCAGTACTGAGGGAGTGCCGCACTGCCAGAGGGTCAGTACTGAGAGAGTGCCGCACTGTCAGAGGGTCAGTACTGAGGGAGAGCTGCACTGTCAGAGGGTCAGTACTGAGGGAGTGCCGCTCTGTCAGAGGGTCAGTACTGAGGGAGTGGCGCTCTGTCAGAGGGTCAGTACTGAGGGATTGCCGCCATGTCAGAGGCTCAGTACTGAGGGAGTGCCGCTCTGTCAGAGGGTCAGTACTGAGGGAGTGCTGCATTGTCAGAGGGTCAGTACGGAGGGAGAGCTGCACTGTCAGAGGGTCAGTAGTGAGGGAGTGCCGCACTGTCAGAGGGTCAGTACGGAGGGAGAGCTGCACTGTCAGAGGGTCAGTAGTGAGGGAGTGCCGCACTGTCAGAGGGTCAGTACTGAGGGAGTGCTGCACTGTCAGAGGCTCAGTACTGAGGGAGTGCCGCCCTGTCAGAGGCTCAGTACTGAGGGAGTGCCGCACTGTCAGAGGGTCAGTACTGAGGGAGTGCCGCACTGTCAGAGGGTCAGTACTGAGGGAGTGCCGCACTGTCAGAGGGTCAGTACAGAGGGATTGCCGCACTGTCAGAGGCTCAGTACTGAGGGAGTGCCGCACTGTCAGAGGGTCAGTACTGAGGGAGTGCCGCACTTTCAGAGGGTCAGTACTGAGGGAGTGCCGCACTGTCAGAGGGTCAGTACTGAGGGAGTGCCGCACTGTCAGATGGTCAGTACTGAGGGAGCGCTGCACTGTCAGAGGGTCAGTACTGATGGAGTGCCGCACTGTCAGAGGGTCAGTACGGAGGGAGAGCTGCACTGTCAGGGGGTCAGTACTGAGGGAGTGCCGCACTGTCAGAGGGTCAGCACCGAGGGAGCGCTGCACTGTCAGAGGTTCAGTACAGAGGGAGTGCTGCACTGTCAGAGGGTCAGTACTGAGGGAGTGCTGCACTGTCAGAGGGTCAGTACTGAGGGAGTGCTGCACTGTCAGACGGTCAGTACTGAGGGAGTGCCGCACTGTCAGAGGGTCAGTACTGAGGGAGCGCCGCACTGTCAGAGGGTCAGTATTGAGGGAGTGCTGCACTGTCAGAGGGTCAGTACTGAGGGAGCGCTGCACTGTCAGAGGGTCAGTACTGAATGAGTGCCGCACTGTCAGATGGTCAGTACTGAGGGAGTGCCGCACTGTCAGAGGGTCAGTACTGGGGGATTGCTGCACTGTCAGAGGGTCAGTACTGAGGGAGTGCTACACTGTCAGAGGGCCAGTACTGAGTGAGTGCCGCACTGTCAGAGGGTCAGTACTGAGGGAGTGCCGCACTGTCAGAGGGTCAGTACTGAGGGAGTGCTGCACTGTCAGAGGGTCAGTACTGAGGGAGCGCCGCACTGTCAGAGGGTCAGTACTGAGGGAGTGCTGCACTGTCAGAGGGTCAGTACTGAGGGAGTGCCGCACTGTCAGAGGGTCAGTACTGAGGGAGTGCCGCACTGTCAGAGGGTCAGTACTGAGGGAGCGCCGCACTGTCAGAGGGTCAGTACTGAGGGAGTGCCGCACTGTCAGAGGGTCAGTACTGAGGGAGTGCCGCACTGTCAGAGGGTCAGTACTGAGGGAGTGCCGCACTGTCAGAGTGTCAGTACTGAGGGAGCGCCGCACTGTCAGAGGGTCAGGACTGAGGGAGCGCTGCACTGTCAGAGGGTCAGTACAGAGGGAGTGCCGCACTGTCAGAGGATCAGTACTGAGGGAGTGCGGCCCTGTCAGAGGGTCAGTACTGAGGGAGCGCCGCAATGTCAGAGGGTCAGTACTGAGGGAGCTCTGCACTGTCAGAGGGTCAGTACTGAGGGAGTGCCGCACTGTCAGAGGGTCAGTACTGAGGGAGTGCCGCACTGTCAGAGGGTCAGTACTGAGGGAGTGCCGCGCTGTCAGATGGTCAGTACTGAGGGAGCGCCGCGCTGTCAGAGGGTCAGTACTGAGGGAGTGCCGCACTGTCAGAGGGTCAGTACTGAGGGAGTGCCGCACTGTCAGAGGGTCAGTACTGAGGGATTGCTGCACTGTCAGAGGGTCAGTACTGAGGGAGTGCCGCACCGTCAGAGGGTCAGTACTGAGGGAGTGCCACACTGTCAGAGGATCAGCACTGAGGGAGTGCCGCACTGTCAGAGGATCAGTACTGAGGGAGTGTTGCACTGTCAGAGGGTCAGATCTGAGGGAGTGCCACACTGTCAGAGGGTCAGTACTGAGGGAGTGCCGCACTGTCAGAGGGTCAGAACTGAGGGAGTGCCGCACTGTCAGAGGGTCAGCACTGAGGGAGTGTTGCACTGTCAGAGGGTCAGTACTGAGGGAGTGCCACCCTGTCAGAGGGTCAGTACTGAGGGAGTGCCGCACTGTCAGAGGGTCAGTACTGAGGGAGTGCCGCACTGTCAGAGGGTCAGTACTGAGGGAGTGCCGCACTGTCAGAGGGTCAGTACTGAGGGAGTGCCGCACTGTCAGAGGGTCAGTACTGAGGGAGTGCCGCACTGTCAGCGGGTCAGTACTGAGGGAGCGCTGCACTGTCAGAGTGTCAGTACTGAGGGAGTGCCGCACTGTCAGAGGGTCAGTACTGAGGGAGCGCCGCACTGTCAGAGGGTCAGTGCTGAGGGAGAGCTGCACTGTCAGAGGGTCAGTACTGAGGGAGCGCCGCACTGTCAGAGGGTCCGTACTGAGGGAGTGCCACACTGTCAGAGGGTCAGTACTGAGGGAGTGTCGCACTGTCAGAGGGTCAGTACTGAGGGAGTGCCGCACTGTCAGAGGGTCAGTACTGAGGGTGCGCCGCGCTGTCAGAGGGTCAGTACTGAGGGAGCGCCGCGCTGTCAGATGGTCAGTACTGAGGGAGTGCCGCACTGTCAGAGGGTCAGTACTGGGGGATTGCTGCACTGTCAGAGGGTCAGTACTGAGGGAGTGCTACACTGTCAGAGGGCCAGTACTGAGTGAGTGCCGCACTGTCAGAGGGTCAGTACTGAGGGAGTGCCGCACTGTCAGAGGGTCAGTACTGAGGGAGTGCTGCACTGTCAGAGGGTCAGTACTGAGGGAGCGCCGCACTGTCAGAGGGTCAGTACTGAGGGAGTGCTGCACTGTCAGAGGGTCAGTACTGAGGGAGTGCCGCACTGTCAGAGGGTCAGTACTGAGGGAGTGCCGCACTGTCAGAGGGTCAGTACTGAGGGAGCGCCGCACTGTCAGAGGGTCAGTACTGAGGGAGTTCCGCACTGTCAGAGGGTCAGTACTGAGGGAGTGCCGCACTGTCAGAGGGTCAGTACTGAGGGAGTGCCGCACTGTCAGAGTGTCAGTACTGAGGGAGCGCCGCACTGTCAGAGGGTCAGGACTGAGGGAGCGCTGCACTGTCAGAGGGTCAGTACAGAGGGAGTGCCGCACTGTCAGAGGATCAGTACTGAGGGAGTGCGGCCCTGTCAGAGGGTCAGTACTGAGGGAGCGCCGCAATGTCAGAGGGTCAGTACTGAGGGAGCTCTGCACTGTCAGAGGGTCAGTACTGAGGGAGTGCCGCACTGTCAGAGGGTCAGTACTGAGGGAGTGCCGCACTGTCAGAGGGTCAGTACTGAGGGAGTGCCGCGCTGTCAGATGGTCAGTACTGAGGGAGCGCCGCGCTGTCAGAGGGTCAGTACTGAGGGAGTACTGTACTGTCAGAGGGTCAGTACTGAGTGAGTGCCGCACTGTCAGAGGGTCAGTACTGAGGGAGTGCCGCACTGTCAGAGGGTCAGTACTGAGGGAGTGCCGCACTGTCAGAGGGTCAGTACTGAGGGATTGCTGCACTGTCAGAGGGTCAGTACTGAGGGAGTGCCGCACTGTCAGAGGGTCAGTACTGAGGGAGTGCCACACTGTCAGAGGATCAGCACTGAGGGAGTGCCGCACTGTCAGAGGATCAGTACTGAGGGAGTGTTGCACTGTCAGAGGGTCAGATCTGAGGGAGTGCCACACTGTCAGAGGGTCAGTACTGAGGGAGTGCCGCACTGTCAGAGGGTCAGAACTGAGGGAGTGCCGCACTGTCAGAGGGTCAGTACTGAGGGAGTGCTGCACTGTCAGAGGGTCAGTACTGAGGGAGTGCCACCCTGTCAGAGGGTCAGTACTGAGGGAGTGCCGCACTGTCAGAGGGTCAGTACTGAGGGAGTGCCGCACTGTCAGAGGGTCAGTACTGAGGGAGTGCCGCACTGTCAGAGGGTCAGTACTGAGGGAGTGCCGCACTGTCAGAGGGTCAGTACTGAGGGAGTGCCGCACTGTCAGCGGGTCAGTACTGAGGGAGCGCTGCACTGTCAGAGTGTCAGTACTCAGGGAGTGCCGCACTGTCAGAGGGTCAGTACTGAGGGAGCGCCGCACTGTCAGAGGGTCAGTGCTGAGGGAGAGCTGCACTGTCAGAGGGTCAGTACTGAGGGAGCGCCGCACTGTCAGAGGGTCCGTACTGAGGGAGTGCCACACTGTCAGAGGGTCAGTACTGAGGGAGTGTCGCACTGTCAGAGGGTCAGTACTGAGGGAGTGCCGCACTGTCAGAGGGTCAGTACTGAGGGTGCGCCGCGCTGTCAGAGGGTCAGTACTGAGGGAGCGCCGCGCTGTCAGAGGGTCAGTACTGAGGGAGTGCCGCACTGTCAGAGGGTCAGTACTGAGGGAGTGCCGAACTGTCAGAGGGTCAGTACTGAGGGAGTGCCGCACTGTCAGAGGGTCAGTACTGAGGGAGTGCCGCACTGTCAGAGGGTCAGTACTGAGGGAGTGCCGCACTGTCAGAGGGTCAGTACTGAGGGATTGCCGCACTGTCAGAGGCTCAGTACTGAGGGAGTGCCGCACTGTCAGAGGGTCAGTACTGAGGGATTGCCGCACTGTCAGAGGCTCAGTACTGAGGGAGTGTTGCACTGTCAGAGGGTCAGTACTGAGGGAGTGCCGCACTGTCAGAGGGTCAGTACTGAGGGAGCGCTGCACTGTCAGAGGGTCAGTACGGAGGGGGAGCTGCACTGTCAGAGGGTCAGTACTGAGGGAGTGCCGCACTGTCAGAGGGTCAGTACTGAGGGAGTGCTGCACTGTCAGAGGGTCAGTGCTGAGGGAGTGACGCACTGTCAGAGAGTCAGTACTGAGGGAGTGCCGCACTGTCAGAGGGTCAGTACTGAGGGTGCGCTGTGCTGTCAGAGGGTCAGTACTGAGGGAGCGCCGCGCTGTCAGTGGGTCAGTACTGAGGGAGTGCCGCACTGTCAGAGGGTCAGTACTGAGGGAGTGCCGAACTGTCAGAGGGTCAGTACTGAGGGAGTGCCGCACTGTCAGAGGGTCAGTACTGAGGGAGTGCTACACTGTCACAGGGTCAGTACTGAGGGAGTGCCGCACTGCCAGAGGGTCAGTACTGAGGGAGTGCCGCACTGTCAGAGGGTCAGTACTGAGGGAGAGCTGCACTGTCAGAGGGTCAGTACTGAGGGAGTGCCGCTCTGTCAGAGGGTCAGTACTGAGGGAGTGCCGCTCTGTCAGAGGGTCAGTACTGAGGGATTGCCGCACTGTCAGAGGCTCAGTACTGACGGAGTGCCGCACTGTCAGAGGGTCAGTACGGAGGGAGAGCTGCACTGTCAGAGGGTCAGTAGTGAGGGAGTGCCGCACTGTCAGAGGGTCAGTACTGAGGGAGTGCTGCACTGTCAGATGCTCAGTACTGAGGGAGTGCCGCACTGTCAGAGGCTCAGTACTGAGGGAGTGCCGCACTGTCAGAGGGTCAGTACTGAGGGAGCGCCGCACTGTCAGAGGCTCAGTACTGAGGGAGTGCCGCACTGTCACAGGGTCAGTACTGAGGGAGTGCCGCACTGTCAGAGGGTCAGTACTGAGGGACTGCCGCACTGTCAGAGGGTCAGTACTGAGGGAGTGCCGCACTGTCAGAGGGTCAGTACTGAGGGAGTGCCGCACTGTGAGAGGGTCAGTACTGAGGGATTGCCGCACTGTCAGAGGCTCAGTACTGAGGGAGTGCCGCACTGTCAGAGGGTCAGTACTGAGGGATTGCCGCACTGTCAGAGGCTCAGTACTGAGGGAGTGTTGCACTGTCAGAGGGTCAGTACTGAGGGAGTGCTGCACTGTCAGAGGGTCAGTACGGAGGGAGAGCTGCACTGTCAGAGGGTCAGTACTGAGGGAGTGCTGCACTGTCAGAGGGTCAGTGCTGAGGGAGTGACGCACTGTCAGAGAGTCAGTACTGAGGGAGTGCTGCACTGTCAGAGGGCCAGTACTGAGGGAGTGCCGCACTGTCAGAGGGTCAGTGCTGAGGGAGTGCTGCACTGTCAGAGGGCCAGTACTGAGGGAGCGCAGCACTGTCAGAGGGTCAGTACTGAGGGAGTGCCGCACTGTCAGAGGGCCAGTACTGAGGGAGTGCTGCACTGTCAGAGGGTCAGTACTGAGGGAGTGCCGCACTGTCAGAGGGTCAGTACTGAGGGAGCGCTGCACTGTCAGAGGGTCAGTACTGAGGGAGTGCCGCACTGTCAGAGGGTCAGTACGGAGGGAGAGCTGCACTGTCAGAGGGTCAGTACTGAGGGAGTGCCGCACTGTCAGAGGGTCAGCACCGAGGGAGCGCTGCACTGTCAGAGGTTCAGTACAGAGTGAGTGCTGCACTGTCAGAGGGTCAGTACTGAGGGAGTGCTGCACTGTCAGAGGGTCAGTACTGAGGGAGTGCTGCACTGTCAGAGGGTCAGTACTGAGGGGGTGCCGCACTGTCAGAGGGTCAGTACTGAGGGAGCGCCGCACTGTCAGAGGGTCAGTATTGAGGGAGTGCTGCACTGTCAGAGGGTCAGTACTGAGGGAGCGCTGCACTGTCAGAGGGTCAGTACTGAGGGAGTGCCGCACTGTCAGAGGGTCAGTACTGAGGGAGCGCTGCACTGTCAGAGGGTCAGTACTGAGGGAGTGCAGCACTGTCAGCGGGTCAGTACTGAGGGAGTGCTGCACTGTCAGAGGGTCAGTACTGAGTGAGTGCCGCACTGTCAGAGGGTCAGTACTGAGGGTTTGCCGCACTGTCAGAGGGTCAGTACAGGGGGATTGCTGTACTGTCAGAGGGTCAGTACTGAGGGAGTGCTACACAGTCAGAGGGCCAGTACTGAGTGAGTGCCGCACTGTCAGAGGGTCAGTACTGAGGGAGTGCCGCACTGTCAGAGGGTCAGTACTGAGGGAGTGCTGCTCTGTCAGAGGGTCAGTACTGAGGGAGCGCCGCACTGTCAGAGGGTCAGTACTGAGGGAGTGCTGCACTGTCAGAGGGTCAGTACTGAGGGAGTGCCGCACTGTCAGAGGGTCAGTATTGAGGGAGTGCCGCACTGTCAGAGGGTCAGTACTGAGGGAGCGCCGCACTGTCAGAGGGTCAGTACTGAGGGAGTGCCGCACTGTCAGAGGGTCAGTACTGAGGGAGTGCCGCACTGTCAGAGGGTCAGTACTGAGGGAGTGCCGCACTGTCAGAGTGTCAGTACTGAGGGAGCGCCGCACTGTCAGAGGGTCAGGACTGAGGGAGCGCTGCACTGTCAGAGGGTCAGTACAGAGTGAGTGCCGCACTGTCAGAGGATCAGTACTGAGGGAGTGCCGCCCTGTCAGAGGGTCAGTACTGAGGGAGTGCCGCACTGTCAGAGGGTCAGTACTGAGGGAGTGCCGCCCTGTCAGAGGGTCAGTACTGAGGGAGTGCCGCACTGTCAGAGGATCAGTACTGAGGGAGTGCCGCCCTGTCAGAGGGTCAGTACTGAGGGAGTGCCGCAATGTCAGAGGGTCAGTACTGAGGGAGCTCTGCACTGTCAGAGGGTCAGTACTAAGGGAGTGCCGCACTGTCAGAGGGTCAGTACTGAGGGAGTGCCGCACTGTCAGAGGGTCAGTACTGAGGGAGCGCCGCACTGTCAGAGGGTCAGTACTGAGGGAGTGCTGCACTGTCAGAGGGTCAGTACGGAGGGAGTGCCGCGCTGTCAGATGGTTAGTACTGAGGGAGCTCCGCGCTGTCAGAGGGTCAGTACTGAGGGAGTACTGTACTGTCAGAGGGTCAGTACTGAGTGAGTGCCGCACTGTCAGAGGGTCAGTACTGAGGGAGTGCCGCACTGTCAGAGGGTCAGTACTGGGGGATTGCTGCACTGTCAGAGGGTCAATACTGAGGGAGTGCCGCACTGTCAGAGGGTCAGTACTGAGGGTGTGCCACACTGTCAGAGGATCAGCACTGAGGGAGTGCCGCACTGTCAGAGGATCAGTACTGAGGGAGTGTTGCACTGTCAGAGGGTCAGTACTGAGGGAGCGCCGCGCTGTCAGAGGGTCAGTACTGAGGGAGTGCTGCTCTGTCAGAGGGTCAGTACTGAGGGAGTGCCGCACTGTCAGAGGGTCAGTACTGAGGGAGTGCCGAACTGTCAGAGGGTCAGTACTGAGGGAGTACCGCACTGTCAGAGGGTCAGTACTGAGGGAGTGCTACACTGTCACAGGGTCAGTACTGAGGGAGTGCCGCACTGCCAGAGGGTCAGTACTGAGGGAGTGCCGCACTGTCAGAGGGTCAGTACTGAGGGAGTGCCGCACTGTCAGAGGGTCAGTACTGAGGGATTGCTGCACTGTCAGAGGGTCAATACTGAGGGAGTGCCGCACTGTCAGAGGGTCAGTACTGAGGGTGTGCCACACTGTCAGAGGATCAGCACTGAGGGAGTGCCGCACTGTCAGAGGATCAGTACTGAGGGAGTGTTGCACTGTCAGAGGGTCAGTACTGAGGGAGCGCCGCGCTGTCAGATGGTCAGTACTGAGGGAGTGCTGCTCTGTCAGAGGGTCAGTACTGAGGGAGTGCCGCACTGTCAGAGGGTCAGTACTGAGGGAGTGCCGAACTGTCAGAGGGTCAGTACTGAGGGAGTGCCGCACTGTCAGAGGGTCAGTACTGAGGGAGTGCTACACTGTCACAGGGTCAGTACTGAGGGAGTGCCGCACTGCCAGAGGGTCAGTACTGAGGGAGTGCCGCACTGTCAGAGGGTCAGTACTGAGGGAGAGCTGCACTGTCAGAGGGTCAGTACTGAGGGAGTGCCGCTCTGTCAGAGGGTCAGTACTGAGGGAGTGCCGCTCTGTCAGAGGGTCAGTACTGAGGGATTGCCGCACTGTCAGAGGCTCAGTACTGAGGGAGTGCCGCACTGTCAGAGGGTCAGTACGGAGGGAGAGCTGCACTGTCAGAGGGTCAGTAGTGAGGGAGTGCCGCACTGTCAGACGGTCAGTACTGAGGGTGTGCTGCACTGTCAGAGGCTCAGTACTGAGGGAGTGCCGCACTGTCAGAGGCTCAGTACTGAGGGAGTGCCGCACTGTCAGAGTGTCAGTACTGAGGGAGTGCCGCACTGTCAGAGGGTCAGTACTGAGGGAGTGCCGCACTGTCAGAGGGTCAGTACTGAGGGATTGCCGCACTGTCAGAGGCTCAGTACTGAGGGAGTGCCGCACTGTCAGAGGGTCAGTACTGAGGGAGTGCCGCACTGTCAGAGGGTCAGTACTGAGGGATTGCCGCACTGTCAGAGGCTCAGTACTGAGGGAGTGTTGCACTGTCAGAGGGTCAGTACTGAGGGAGTGCCGCACTGTCAGAGGGTCAGTACTGAGGGAGCGCTGCACTGTCAGAGGGTCAGTACGGAGGGAGAGCTGCACTGTCAGAGGGTCAGTACTGAGGGAGTGCTGCACTGTCAGAGGGTCAGTGCTGAGGGAGTGACGCACTGTCAGAGAGTCAGTACTGAGGGAGTGCTGCACTGTCAGAGGGCCAGTACTGAGGGAGTGCCGCACTGTCAGAGGGTCAGTACTGAGGGAGCGCCGCACTGTCAGAGGGTCAGTACTGAGGGAGTGCCGCACTGTCAGAGGGTCAGTGCTGAGGGAGTGCTGCACTGTCAGAGGGCCAGTACTGAGGGAGCGCCGCACTGTCAGAGGGTCAGTACTGAGGGAGTGCCGCACTGTCAGAGGGTCAGTACTGAGGGAGTGCCGCACTGTCAGAGGGTCAGTACTGAGGGACCGCTGCACTGTCAGAGGGTCAGTACTGAGGGAGTGCCGCACTGTCAGAGGGTCAGTACGGAGGGAGAGCTGCACTGTCAGAGGGTCAGTACTGAGGGAGTGCTGCACTGTCAGAGGGTCAGTGCTGAGGGAGTGACGCACTGTCAGAGAGTCAGTACTGAGGGAGTGCTGCACTGTGAGAGGGCCAGTACTGAGGGAGTGCTGCACTGTCAGAGGGTCAGTGCTGAGGGAGTGCTGCACTGTCAGAGGGTCAGTACTGAGGGAGTGCCGCACTGTCAGAGGGTCAGTACTGAGGGATTGCCGCACTGTCAGAGGCTCAGTACTGAGGGAGTGTCACACTGTCAGAGGGTCAGTACTGAGCGAGTGCCGCACTGTCAGAGGGTCAGTACGGAGGGAGAGCTGCACTGTCAGAGGGTCAGTAGTGAGGGAGTGCCGCACTGTCAGAGGGTCAGTACTGAGGGAGTGCTGCACTGTCAGTCAGATGCTCAGTACTGAGGGAGTGCCGCACTGTCAGAGGCTCAGTACTGAGGGAGTGCCGCACTGTCAGAGGGTCAGTACTGAGGGAGCGCCGCACTGTCAGAGGCTCAGTACTGAGGGAGTGCCGCACTGTCACAGGGTCAGTACTGAGGGAGTGCCGCACTTTCAGAGGGTCAGTACTGAGGGAGTGCCGCACTGTCAGAGGGTCAGTACTGAGGGAGTGCCGCACTGTGAGAGGGTCAGTACTGAGGGATTGCCGCACTGTCAGAGGCTCAGTACTGAGGGAGTGCCGCACTGTCAGAGGGTCAGTACTGAGGGAGTGCCGCACTGTCAGAGGGTCAGTACTGAGGGATTGCCGCACTGTCAGAGGCTCAGTACTGAGGGAGTGTTGCACTGTCAGAGGGTCAGTACTGAGGGAGTGCCGCACTGTCAGAGGGTCAGTACTGAGGGAGCGCTGCACTGTCAGAGGGTCAGTACGGAGGGAGAGCTGCACTGTCAGAGGGTCAGTACTGAGGGAGTGCTGCACTGTCAGAGGGTCAGTGCTGAGGGAGTGACGCACTGTCAGAGAGTCAGTACTGAGGGAGTGCTGCACTGTCAGAGGGCCAGTACTGAGGGAGTGCTGCACTGTCAGAGGGTCAGTGCTGAGGGAGTGCTGCACTGTCAGAGGGCCAGTACTGAGGGAGTGCCGCACTGTCAGAGGGTCAGTGCTGAGGGAGTGCTGCACTGTCAGAGGGCCAGTACTGAGGGAGCGCAGCACTGTCAGAGGGTCAGTACTGAGGGAGTGCCGCACTGTCAGAGGGTCAGTACTGAGGGAGTGCCGCACTGTCAGAGGGTCAGTACTGAGGGAGCGCTGCACTGTCAGAGGGTCAGTACTGAGGGAGTGCCGCACTGTCAGAGGGTCAGTACGGAGGGAGAGCTGCACTGTCAGAGGGTCAGTACTGAGGGAGTGCCGCACTGTCAGAGGGTCAGCACCGAGGGAGCGCTGCACTGTCAGAGGTTCAGTACAGAGGGAGTGCTGCACTGTCAGAGGGTCAGTACTGAGGGAGTGCTGCACTGTCAGAGGGTCAGTACTGAGGGAGTGCTGCACTGTCAGAGGGTCAGTACTGAGGGGGTGCCGCACTGTCAGAGGGTCAGTACTGAGGGAGCGCCGCACTGTCAGAGGGTCAGTATTGAGGGAGTGCTGCACTGTCAGAGGGTCAGTACTGAGGGAGCGCTGCACTGTCAGAGGGTCAGTACTGAGGGAGTGCCGCACTGTCAGAGGGTCAGTACTGAGGGAGCGCTGCACTGTCAGAGGGTCAGTACTGAGGGAGTGCAGCACTGTCAGCGGGTCAGTACTGAGGGAGTGCTGCACTGTCAGAGGGTCAGTACTGAGTGAGTGCCGCACTGTCAGAGGGTCAGTACTGAGGGAGTGCCGCACTGTCAGAGGGTCAGTACAGGGGGATTGCTGCACTGTCAGAGGGTCAGTACTGAGGGAGTGCTACACAGTCAGAGGGCCAGTACTGAGTGAGTGCCGCACTGTCAGAGGGTCAGTACTGAGGGAGTGCCGCACTGTCAGAGGGTCAGTACTGAGGGAGTGCTGCACTGTCAGAGGGTCAGTACTGAGGGAGCGCCGCACTGTCAGAGGGTCAGTACTGAGGGAGTGCTGCACTGTCAGAGGGTCAGTACTGAGGGAGTGCCGCACTGTCAGAGGGTCAGTATTGAGGGAGTGCCGCACTGTCAGAGGGTCAGTACTGAGGGAGCGCCGCACTGTCAGAGGGTCAGTACTGAGGGAGTGCCGCACTGTCAGAGGGTCAGTACTGAGGGAGTGCCGCACTGTCAGAGGGTCAGTACTGAGGGAGTGCCGCACTGTCAGAGTGTCAGTACTGAGGGAGCGCCGCACTGTCAGAGGGTCAGGACTGAGGGAGCGCTGCACTGTCAGAGGGTCAGTACAGAGGGAGTGCCGCACTGTCAGAGGATCAGTACTGAGGGAGTGCGGCCCTGTCAGAGGGTCAGTACTGAGGGAGTGCCGCCCTGTCAGAGGGTCAGTACTGAGGGAGTGCCGCACTGTCAGAGGGTCAGTACTGAGGGAGCGCCGCAATGTCAGAGGGTCAGTACTGAGGGAGCTCTGCACTGTCAGAGGGTCAGTACTAAGGGAGTGCCGCACTGTCAGAGGGTCAGTACTGAGGGAGTGCCGCACTGTCAGAGGGTCAGTACTGAGGGAGCGCCGCACTGTCAGAGGGTCAGTACTGAGGGAGTGCTGCACTGTCAGAGGGTCAGTACGGAGGGAGTGCCGCGCTGTCAGATGGTTAGTACTGAGGGAGCGCCGCGCTGTCAGAGGGTCAGTACTGAGGGAGTACTGTACTGTCAGAGGGTCAGTACTGAGTGAGTGCCGCACTGTCAGAGGGTCAGTACTGAGGGAGTGCCGCACTGTCAGAGGGTCAGTACTGAGGGATTGCTGCACTGTCAGAGGGTCAATACTGAGGGAGTGCCGCACTGTCAGAGGGTCAGTACTGAGGGTGTGCCACACTGTCAGAGGATCAGCACTGAGGGAGTGCCGCACTGTCAGAGGATCAGTACTGAGGGAGTGTTGCACTGTCAGAGGGTCAGTACTGAGGGAGCGCCGCGCTGTCAGAGGGTCAGTACTGAGGGAGTGCTGCTCTGTCAGAGGGTCAGTTCTGAGGGAGTGCCGCACTGTCAGAGGGTCAGTACTGAGGGAGTGCCGAACTGTCAGAGGGTCAGTACTGAGGGAGTGCCGCACTGTCAGAGGGTCAGTACTGAGGGAGTGCAACACTGTCACAGGGTCAGTACTGAGGGAGTGCCGCACTGCCAGAGGGTCAGTACTGAGGGAGTGCCGCACTGTCAGAGGGTCAGTACTGAGGGAGAGCTGCACTGTCAGAGGGTCAGTACTGAGGGAGTGCCGCTCTGTCAGAGGGTAAGTACTGAGGGAGTGCCGCTCTGTCAGAGGGTCAGTACTGAGGGATTGCCGCACTGTCAGAGGCTCAGTACTGAGGGAGTGCCGCACTGTCAGAGGGTCAGTACGGAGGGAGAGCTGCACTGTCAGAGGGTCAGTAGTGAGGGAGTGCCGCACTGTCAGACGGTCAGTACTGAGGGAGTGCTGCACTGTCAGAGGCTCAGTACTGAGGGAGTGCCGCACTGTCAGACGGTCAGTACTGAGGGAGTGCTGCACTGTCAGAGTGTCAGTACTGAGGGAGTGCCGCACTGTCAGAGGCTCAGTACTGAGGGAGTGCCGCACTGTCAGAGTGTCAGTACTGAGGGAGTGCCGCACTGTCAGAGGGTCAATACTGAGGGAGTGCCGCACTGTCAGAGGGTCAGTACTGAGGGAGTGCTGCACTGTCAGAGGGCCAGTACTGAGGGAGTGCCGCACTGTCAGAGGGTCAGTGCTGAGGGAGTGCTGCACTGTCAGAGGGCCAGTACTGAGGGAGCGCAGCACTGTCAGAGGGTCAGTACTGAGGGAGTGCCGCACTGTCAGAGGGTCAGTACTGAGGGAGTGCCGCACTGTCAGAGGGTCAGTACTGAGGGAGCGCTGCACTGTCAGAGGGTCAGTACTGAGGGAGTGCCGCACTGTCAGAGGGTCAGTACGGAGGGAGAGCTGCACTGTCAGAGGGTCAGTACTGAGGGAGTGCCGCACTGTCAGAGGGTCAGCACCGAGGGAGCGCTGCACTGTCAGAGGTTCAGTACAGAGGGAGTGCTGCACTGTCAGAGGGTCAGTACTGAGGGAGTGCTGCACTGTCAGAGGGTCAGTACTGAGGGAGTGCTGCACTGTCAGAGGGTCAGTACTGAGGGGGTGCCGCACTGTCAGAGGGTCAGTACTGAGGGAGTGCAGCACTGTCAGCGGGTCAGTACTGAGGGAGTGCTGCACTGTCAGAGGGTCAGTACAGGGGGATTGCTGCACTGTCAGAGGGTCAGTACTGAGGGAGTGCTACACAGTCAGAGGGCCAGTACTGAGTGAGTGCCGCACTGTCAGAGGGTCAGTACTGAGGGAGTGCCGCACTGACAGAGGGTCAGTACTGAGGGAGTGCTGCACTGTCAGAGGGTCAGTACTGAGGGAGCGCCGCACTGTCAGAGGGTCAGTACTGAGGGAGCGCCGCACTGTCAGAGGGTCAGTACTGAGGGAGTGCCGCACTGTCAGAGGGTCAGTATTGAGGGAGTGCCGCACTGTCAGAGGGTCAGTACTGAGGGAGCGCCGCACTGTCAGAGGGTCAGTACTGAGGGAGTGCCGCACTGTCAGAGGGTCAGTACTGAGGGAGTGCCGCACTGTCAGAGTGTCAGTACTGAGGGAGCGCCGCACTGTCAGAGGGTCAGGACTGAGGGAGCGCTGCACTGTCAGAGGGTCAGTACAGAGGGAGTGCCGCACTGTCAGAGGATCAGTACTGAGGGAGTGCGGCCCTGTCAGAGGGTCAGTACTGAGGGAGTGCCGCCCTGTCAGAGGGTCAGTACTGAGGGAGTGCCGCACTGTCAGAGGGTCAGTACTGAGGGAGCGCCGCAATGTCAGAGGGTCAGTACTGAGGGAGCTCTGCACTGTCAGAGGGTCAGTACTAAGGGAGTGCCGCACTGTCAGAGGGTCAGTACTGAGGGAGTGCCGCACTGTCAGAGGGTCAGTACTGAGGGAGCGCCGCACTGTCAGAGGGTCAGTACTGAGGGAGTGCTGCACTGTCAGAGGGTCAGTACGGAGGGAGTGCCGCGCTGTCAGATGGTCAGTACTGAGGGAGCGCCGCGCTGTCAGAGGGTCAGTACTGAGGGAGTACTGTACTGTCAGAGGGTCAGTACTGAGTGAGTGCCGCACTGTCAGAGGGTCAGTACTGAGGGAGTGCCGCACTGTCAGAGGGTCAGTACTGAGGGATTGCTGCACTGTCAGAGGGTCAATACTGAGGGAGTGCCGCACTGTCAGAGGGTCAGTACTGAGGGTGTGCCACACTGTCAGAGGATCAGCACTGAGGGAGTGCCGCACTGTCAGAGGATCAGTACTGAGGGAGTGTTGCACTGTCAGAGGGTCAGTACTGAGGGAGCGCCGCGCTGTCAGAGGGTCAGTACTGAGGGAGTGCTGCTCTGTCAGAGGGTCAGTACTGAGGGAGTGCCGCACTGTCAGAGGGTCAGTACTGAGGGAGTGCCGAACTGTCAGAGGGTCAGTACTGAGGGAGTGCCGCACTGTCAGAGGGTCAGTACTGAGGGAGTGCTACACTGTCACAGGGTCAGTACTGAGGGAGTGCCGCACTGCCAGAGGGTCAGTACTGAGGGAGTGCCGCACTGTCAGAGCGTCAGTACTGAGGGAGAGCTGCACTGTCAGAGGGTCAGTACTGAGGGAGTGCCGGTCTGTCAGAGGGTCAGTACTGAGGGAGTGCCGCTCTGTCAGAGGGTCAGTACTGAGGGATTGCCGCACTGTCAGAGGCTCAGTACTGAGGGAGTGCCGCACTGTCAGAGGGTCAGTACGGAGGGAGAGCTGCACTGTCAGAGGGTCAGTAGTGAGGGAGTGCCGCACTGTCAGACGGTCAGTACTGAGGGAGTGCTGCACTGTCAGAGGCTCAGTACTGAGGGAGTGCCGCACTGTCAGAGGCTCAGTACTGAGGGAGTGCCGCACTGTCAGAGTGTCAGTACTGAGGGAGTGCCGCACTGTCAGAGGGTCAGTACTGATGGAGTGCCGCACTGTCAGAGGGTCAGTACTGAGGGATTGCCGCACTGTCAGAGGCTCAGTACTGAGGGAGTGCCGCACTGTCAGAGGGTCAGTACTGAGGGAGTGCCGCACTGTCAGAGGGTCAGTACTGAGGGATTGCCGCACTGTCAGAGGCTCAGTACTGAGGGAGTGTTGCACTGTCAGAGGGTCAGTACTGAGGGAGTGCCGCACTGTCAGAGGGTCAGTACTGAGGGAGCGCTGCACTGTCAGAGGGTCAGTACGGAGGGAGAGCTGCACTGTCAGAGGGTCAGTACTGAGGGAGTGCCGCACTGTCAGAGGGTCAGTACTGAGGGAGTGCTGCACTGTCAGAGGGTCAGTGCTGAGGGAGTGACGCACTGTCAGAGAGTCAGTACTGAGGGAGTGCTGCACTGTCAGAGGGCCAGTACTGAGGGAGTGCCGCACTGTCAGAGGGTCAGTACTGAGGGAGCGCCGCACTGTCAGAGGGTCAGTACTGAGGGAGTGCCGCACTGTCAGAGGGTCAGTGCTGAGGGAGTGCTGCACTGTCAGAGGGCCAGTACTGAGGGAGCGCCGCACTGTCAGAGGGTCAGTACAGAGGGAGTGCCGCACTGTCAGAGGGTCAGTACTGAGGGAGTGCCGCACTGTCAGAGGGTCAGTACTGAGGGACCGCTGCACTGTCAGAGGGTCAGTACTGAGGGAGTGCCGCACTGTCAGAGGGTCAGTACGGAGGGAGAGCTGCACTGTCAGAGGGTCAGTACTGAGGGAGTGCTGCACTGTCAGAGGGTCAGTGCTGAGGGAGTGACGCACTGTCAGAGAGTCAGTACTGAGGGAGTGCTGCACTGTGAGAGGGCCAGTACTGAGGGAGTGCTGCACTGTCAGAGGGTCAGTGCTGAGGGAGTGCTGCACTGTCAGAGGGCCAGTACTGAGGGAGTGCCGCACTGTCAGAGGGTCAGTGCTGAGGGAGTGCTGCACTGTCAGAGGGCCAGTACTGAGGGAGTGCCGCACTGTCAGAGGGTCAGTACTGAGGGAGTGCCACACTGTCAGAGGATCAGCACTGAGGGAGTGACGCACTGTCAGAGGATCAGTACTGAGGGAGTGTTGCACTGTCAGAGGGTCAGTACTGAGGGAGTGCCGCACTGTCAGAGGGTCAGTACTGAGGGAGTGCCGCACAGTCAGAGGGTCAGAACTGAGGGAGTGCCGCACTGGCAGAGGGTCAGTACTGAGGGAGTGCCGCATTGTCAGAGGGTCAGTACTGTGGGAGCGCCGCTCTGTCAGAGGGTCAGTACTGAGGGAGCGCCGCACTGTCAGAGGCTCAGTACTGAGGGAGTGCCGCACTGTCAATGGGTCAGTACTGAGGGAGTGCCGCACTGTCAGAGGGTCAATACTGAGGGAGTGCCACCCTGTCAGAGGGTCAGTACTGAGGGAGTGCCGCACTGCCAGAGGGTCAGTGCTGAGGGAGTGCCGCACTGTCAGAGGGTCAGTACTGAGGGTGCGCCGCACTGTCAGCGTGTCAGTACTGAGGGAGTGCCGCACTGTCAGAGGGTCAGTACTGAGGGAGCGCCGCACTGTCAGAGGGTCAGTACTGAGGGAGCGGCGCACTGTCAGAGGCTCAGTACTGAGGGAGCGCCGCACTGTCAGAGGGTCAGTACTGAGGGAGTGCCGCACTGTCAGAGGGTCAGTACTGAGGGAGAGCTGCACTGTCAGAGGGTCAGTACTGAGGGAGCGCCGCACTGTCAGCGGGTCAGTACTGAGGGAGTGCCGCACTGTCAGAGGGTCAGTACTGAGGGAGTGTCGCACTGTCAGAGGGTCAGTACTGAGGGAGTGCCGCACTGTCAGAGGGTCAGTACTGAGGGTGCGCTGCGCTGTCAGAGGGTCAGTACTGAGGGAGCGCCGCGCTGTCAGAGGGTCAGTACTGAGGGAGTGCCGCACTGTCAGAGGGTCAGTACTGAGGGAGTGCCGAACTGTCAGAGGGTCAGTACTGAGGGAGTGCCGCACTGTCAGAGGGTCAGTACTGAGGGAGTGCTACACTGTCACAGGGTCAGTACTGAGGGAGTGCCGCACTGCCAGAGGGTCAGTACTGAGGGAGTGCCGCACTGTCAGAGGGTCAGTACTGAGGGAGAGCTGCACTGTCAGAGGGTCAGTACTGAGGGAGTGCCGCTCTGTCAGAGGGTCAGTACTGAGGGAGTGCCGCTCTGTCAGAGGGTCAGTACTGAGGGATTGCCGCACTGTCAGAGGGTCAGTACTGAGGGAGTGCCGCACTGTCAGAGGCTCAGTACTGAGGGTGCGCCGCGCTGTAAGAGGGTCAGTACTGAGGGAGTGCCGAACTGTCAGAGGGTCAGTACTGAGGGAGTGCCGCACTGTCAGAGGGTCAGTACTGAGGGAGTGCTACACTGTCACAGGGTCAGTACTGAGGGAGTGCCGCACTGCCAGAGGGTCAGTACTGAGGGAGTGCCGCACTGTCAGAGGGTCAGTACTGAGGGAGTGCCGCACTGTCAGAGGGTCAGTACGGAGGGAGAGCTGCACTGTCAGAGGGTCAGTAGTGAGGGAGTGCCGCACTGTCAGAGGGTCAGTACTGAGGGAGTGCTGCACTGTCAGAGGCTCAGTACTGAGGGAGTGCCGCACTGTCAGAGGCTCAGTACTGAGGGAGTGCCACACTGTCAGAGGGTCAGTAGTGAGGGAGTGCCGCACTGTCAGAGGGTCAGTACTGAGGGAGTGCCGCACTGTCAGAGGGTCAGTACTGAGGGATTGCCGCACTGTCAGAGGCTCAGTACTGAGGGAGTGCCGCACTGTCAGAGGGTCAGTACTGAGGGAGTGTTGCACTGTCAGAGGGTCAGTACTGAGGGAGTGCCGCACTGTCAGAGGGTCAGTACTGAGGGAGCGCTGCACTGTCAGAGGGTCAGTACGGAGGGAGAGCTGCAATGTCAGAGGGTCAGTACTGAGGGAGTGCTGCACTGTCAGAGGGTCAGTGCTGAGGGAGTGCTGCACTGTCAGATGGTCAGTGCTGAGGGAGTGCTGCACTGTCAGAGGGCCAGTACTGAGGGAGTGCTGCACTGTCAGATGGTCAGTGCTGAGGGAGTGCTGCACTGTCAGAGGGCCAGTACTGAGGGAGTGCCGCACTGTCAGAGGGTCAGTGCTGAGGGAGTGCTGCACTGTCAGAGGGCCAGTACTGAGGGAGCACCGCACTGTCAGAGGGTCAGTACTGAGGGAGTGCCGCACTGTCAGAGGGTCAGTACTGAGGGAGTGCCGCACTGTCAGAGGGTCAGTACTGAGGGAGCGCTGCACTGTCAGAGGGTCAGTACTGAGGGAGTGCCGCACTGTCAGAGGGTCAGTACGGAGGGAGAGCTGCACTGTCAGAGGGTCAGTGCTGAGGGAGTGACGCACTGTCAGAGAGTCAGTACTGAGGGAGTGCTGCACTGTGAGAGGGCCAGTACTGAGGGAGTGCTGCACTGTCAGAGGGTCAGTGCTGAGGGAGTGCTGCACTGTCAGAGGGCCAGTACTGAGGGAGTGCCGCACTGTCAGAGGGTCAGTGCTGAGGGAGTGCTGCACTGTCAGAGGGCCAGTACTGAGGGAGTGCCGCACTGTCAGAGGGTCAGTACTGAGGGAGTGCCACACTGTCAGAGGATCAGTACTGAGGGAGTGCCGCACTGTCAGAGGATCAGTACTGAGGGAGTGCTGCACTGTCAGAGGGTCAGTACTGTGGGAGCGCCGCTCTGTCAGAGGGTCAGTACTGAGGGAGCGCCGCACTGTCAGAGGCTCAGTACTGAGGGAGTGCTGCACTGTCAGAGGGTCAGTACTGAGGGAGTGCCACCCTGTCAGAGGGTCAGTACTGAGGGAGTGCCGCACTGTCAGAGGGTCAGTGCTGAGGGAGTGCCGCACTGTCAGAGGGTCAGTACTGAGGGAGCGCCGCACTGTCAGAGTGTCAGTACTGAGGGAGTGCCGCACTGTCAGAGGGTCAGTACTGAGGGAGCGCCGCACTGTCAGAGGATCAGTACTGAGGGAGCGGCGCACTGTCAGAGGGTCAGTACTGAGGGAGCGCCACACTGTCAGAGGGTCAGTACTGAGGGAGTGCCGCACTGTCAGAGGGTCAGTACTGAGGGAGAGCTGCACTGTCAGAGGGTCAGTACTGAGGGAGCGCCGCACTGTCAGAGGGTCAGTACTGAGGGAGTGCCACACTGTCAGAGGGTCAGTACTGAGGGAGTGTCGCACTGTCAGATGGTCAGTACTGAGGGAGTGCCGCACTGTCAGAGGGTCAGTACTGAGGGTGCGCTGCGCTGTCAGAGGGTCAGTACTGAGGGAGCGCCGCGCTGTCAGAGGGTCAGTACTGAGGGAGTGCCGCACTGTCAGAGGGTCAGTACTGAGGGAGTGCCGAACTGTCAGAGGGTCAGTACTGAGGGAGTGCCGCACTGTCAGAGGGTCAGTACTGAAGGAGTGCTACACTGTCACAGGGTCAGTACTGAGGGAGTGCCGCACTGCCAGAGGGTCAGTACTGAGGGAGTGCCGCACTGTCAGAGGGTCAGTACTGAGGGAGAGCTGCACTGTCAGAGGGTCAGTACTGAGGGAGTGCCGCTCTGCCAGAGGGTCAGTACTGAGGGAGTGCCGCTCTGTCAGAGGGTCAGTACTGAGGGATTGCCGCACTGTCAGAGGGTCAGTACTGAGGGAGTGCCGCACTGTCAGAGGGTCAGTACTGAGGGAGCGCCGCACTGTCAGAGGGTCAGTACTGAGGGAGTGCCGCACTGTCAGAGGGTCAGTACGGAGGGAGAGCTGCACTGTCATAGGGTCAGTAGTGAGTGAGTGCCGCACTGTCAGAGGGTCAGTACTGAGGGAGTGCTGCACTGTCAGAGGCTCAGTACTGAGGGAGTGCCGCACTGTCAGAGGCTCAGTACTGAGGGAGTGCCGCACTGTCAGTGGGTCAGTACTGAGGGAGTGCCGCACTGTCAGAGGGTCAGTACTGAGGGAGTGCCGCACTGTCAGAGGGTCAGTACTGAGGGATTGCCGCACTGTCAGAGGCTCAGTACTGAGGGAGTGCCGCACTGTCAGAGGGTCAGTACTGAGGGAGTGCCGCACTGTCAGAGGGTCAGTACTGAGGGATTGCCGCACTGTCAGAGGCTCAGTACTGAGGGAGTGTTGCACTGTCAGAGGGTCAGTACTGAGGGAGTGCCGCACTGTCAGAGGGTCAGTACTGAGGGAGCGCTGCACTGTCAGAGGGTCAGTACGGAGGGAGAGCTGCACTGTCAGAGGGTCAGTACTGAGGGAGTGCTGCACTGTCAGAGGGTCAGTGCTGAGGGAGTGACGCACTGTCAGAGGGCCAGTACTGAGGGAGCGCCGCACTGTCAGAGGGTCAGTACTGAGGGAGTGCCGCACTGTCAGAGGGTCAGTACTGAGGGAGTGCCGCACTGTCAGAGGGTCAGTACTGAGGGAGCGCTGCACTGTCAGAGGGTCAGTACTGAGGGAGTGCCGCACTGTCAGAGGGCCAGTACTGAGGGAGTGCTGCACTGTCAGAGGGCCAGTACTGAGGGAATGCTGCACTGTCAGAGGGTCAGTACTGAGGGAGCGCCGCACTGTCAGAGGGTCAGTACTGAGGGACTGCCGCACTGTCAGAGGGTCAGTACTGAGGGAGTGCTGCACTGTCAGAGGCTCAGTACTGAGGGAGTGCCGCACTGTCAGAGGCTCAGTACTGAGGGAGTGCCACACTGTCAGAGGGTCAGTAGTGAGGGAGTGCCGCACTGTCAGAGGGTCAGTACTGAGGGAGTGCCGCACTGTCAGAGGGTCAGTACTGAGGGATTGCCGCACTGTCAGAGGCTCAGTACTGAGGGAGTGCCGCACTGTCAGAGGGTCAGTACTGAGGGAGTGTTGCACTGTCAGAGGGTCAGTACTGAGGGAGTGCCGCACTGTCAGAGGGTCAGTACTGAGGGAGCGCTGCACTGTCAGAGGGTCAGTACGGAGGGAGAGCTGCAATGTCAGAGGGTCAGTACTGAGGGAGTGCTGCACTGTCAGAGGGTCAGTGCTGAGGGAGTGCTGCACTGTCAGATGGTCAGTGCTGAGGGAGTGCTGCACTGTCAGAGGGCCAGTACTGAGGGAGTGCTGCACTGTCAGATGGTCAGTGCTGAGGGAGTGCTGCACTGTCAGAGGGCCAGTACTGAGGGAGTGCCGCACTGTCAGAGGGTCAGTGCTGAGGGAGTGCTGCACTGTCAGAGGGCCAGTACTGAGGGAGCACCGCACTGTCAGAGGGTCAGTACTGAGGGAGTGCCGCACTGTCAGAGGGTCAGTACTGAGGGAGTGCCGCACTGTCAGAGGGTCAGTACTGAGGGAGCGCTGCACTGTCAGAGGGTCAGTACTGAGGGAGTGCCGCACTGTCAGAGGGTCAGTACGGAGGGAGAGCTGCACTGTCAGAGGGTCAGTGCTGAGGGAGTGACGCACTGTCAGAGAGTCAGTACTGAGGGAGTGCTGCACTGTGAGAGGGCCAGTACTGAGGGAGTGCTGCACTGTCAGAGGGTCAGTGCTGAGGGAGTGCTGCACTGTCAGAGGGCCAGTACTGAGGGAGTGCCGCACTGTCAGAGGGTCAGTGCTGAGGGAGTGCTGCACTGTCAGAGGGCCAGTACTGAGGGAGTGCCGCACTGTCAGAGGGTCAGTACTGAGGGAGTGCCACACTGTCAGAGGATCAGTACTGAGGGAGTGCCGCACTGTCAGAGGATCAGTACTGAGGGAGTGCTGCACTGTCAGAGGGTCAGTACTGTGGGAGCGCCGCTCTGTCAGAGGGTCAGTACTGAGGGAGCGCCGCACTGTCAGAGGCTCAGTACTGAGGGAGTGCTGCACTGTCAGAGGGTCAGTACTGAGGGAGTGCCACCCTGTCAGAGGGTCAGTACTGAGGGAGTGCCGCACTGTCAGAGGGTCAGTGCTGAGGGAGTGCCGCACTGTCAGAGGGTCAGTACTGAGGGAGCGCCGCACTGTCAGAGTGTCAGTACTGAGGGAGTGCCGCACTGTCAGAGGGTCAGTACTGAGGGAGCGCCGCACTGTCAGAGGATCAGTACTGAGGGAGCGGCGCACTGTCAGAGGGTCAGTACTGAGGGAGCGCCACACTGTCAGAGGGTCAGTACTGAGGGAGTGCCGCACTGTCAGAGGGTCAGTACTGAGGGAGAGCTGCACTGTCAGAGGGTCAGTACTGAGGGAGCGCCGCACTGTCAGAGGGTCAGTACTGAGGGAGTGCCACACTGTCAGAGGGTCAGTACTGAGGGAGTGTCGCACTGTCAGATGGTCAGTACTGAGGGAGTGCCGCACTGTCAGAGGGTCAGTACTGAGGGTGCGCTGCGCTGTCAGAGGGTCAGTACTGAGGGAGCGCCGCGCTGTCAGAGGGTCAGTACTGAGGGAGTGCCGCACTGTCAGAGGGTCAGTACTGAGGGAGTGCCGAACTGTCAGAGGGTCAGTACTGAGGGAGTGCCGCACTGTCAGAGGGTCAGTACTGAAGGAGTGCTACACTGTCACAGGGTCAGTACTGAGGGAGTGCCGCACTGCCAGAGGGTCAGTACTGAGGGAGTGCCGCACTGTCAGAGGGTCAGTACTGAGGGAGAGCTGCACTGTCAGAGGGTCAGTACTGAGGGAGTGCCGCTCTGCCAGAGGGTCAGTACTGAGGGAGTGCCGCTCTGTCAGAGGGTCAGTACTGAGGGATTGCCGCACTGTCAGAGGGTCAGTACTGAGGGAGTGCCGCACTGTCAGAGGGTCAGTACTGAGGGAGCGCCGCACTGTCAGAGGGTCAGTACTGAGGGAGTGCCGCACTGTCAGAGGGTCAGTACGGAGGGAGAGCTGCACTGTCATAGGGTCAGTAGTGAGTGAGTGCCGCACTGTCAGAGGGTCAGTACTGAGGGAGTGCTGCACTGTCAGAGGCTCAGTACTGAGGGAGTGCCGCACTGTCAGAGGCTCAGTACTGAGGGAGTGCCGCACTGTCAGTGGGTCAGTACTGAGGGAGTGCCGCACTGTCAGAGGGTCAGTACTGAGGGAGTGCCGCACTGTCAGAGGGTCAGTACTGAGGGATTGCCGCACTGTCAGAGGCTCAGTACTGAGGGAGTGCCGCACTGTCAGAGGGTCAGTACTGAGGGAGTGCCGCACTGTCAGAGGGTCAGTACTGAGGGATTGCCGCACTGTCAGAGGCTCAGTACTGAGGGAGTGTTGCACTGTCAGAGGGTCAGTACTGAGGGAGTGCCGCACTGTCAGAGGGTCAGTACTGAGGGAGCGCTGCACTGTCAGAGGGTCAGTACGGAGGGAGAGCTGCACTGTCAGAGGGTCAGTACTGAGGGAGTGCTGCACTGTCAGAGGGTCAGTGCTGAGGGAGTGACGCACTGTCAGAGGGCCAGTACTGAGGGAGCGCCGCACTGTCAGAGGGTCAGTACTGAGGGAGTGCCGCACTGTCAGAGGGTCAGTACTGAGGGAGTGCCGCACTGTCAGAGGGTCAGTACTGAGGGAGCGCTGCACTGTCAGAGGGTCAGTACTGAGGGAGTGCCGCACTGTCAGAGGGCCAGTACTGAGGGAGTGCTGCACTGTCAGAGGGCCAGTACTGAGGGAATGCTGCACTGTCAGAGGGTCAGTACTGAGGGAGCGCCGCACTGTCAGAGGGTCAGTACTGAGGGACTGCCGCACTGTCAGAGGGTCAGTACTGAGGGAGTGCCGCACTGTCAGAGGGTCAGTACTGAGGGAGCGCTGCACTGTCAGAGGGTCAGTACTGAGGGAGTGCTGCACTGTCAGAGGGTCAGTACTGAGGGAGCGCCGCACTGTCAGAGGGTCAGGACTGAGGGACTGCCGCACTGTCAGAGGGTCAGTACTGAGGGAGCGCCGCACTGTCAGAGGGTCAGTACTGAGGGAGCGCTGCACTGTCAGAGGGTCAGTACTGAGGGAGTGCCGCACTGTCAGAGGGTCAGTACGGAGGGAGAGCTGCACTGTCAGAGGGTCAGTACTGAGAGAGCGCTGCACTGTCAGAGGGTCAGTACTGAGGGAGTGCTGCACTGTCAGAGGGTCAGTGCTGAGGGAGTGACGCACTGTCAGAGAGTCAGTACTGAGGGAGTGCTGCACTGTCAGAGGGACAGTACTGAGGGAGTGCTGCACTGTCAGAGGGTCAGTGCTGAGGGAGTGCTGCACTGTCAGAGGGCCAGTACTGAGGGAGTGCCGCTCTGTGGGAGGGTCAGTACTGAGGGTGTGCCGCACTGTCAGATGGTCAGTACTGAGGGATTGTCGCACTGTCAGAGGGTCAGTGCTGAGGGAGTGCTGCACTGTCAGAGGTCCAGTACTGAGGGAGCGCCGCACTGTCAGAGGGTCAGTGCTGAGGGAGTGCCGCACTGTCAGAGGGTCAGTACTGAGGGAGTGCCGCTCTGTCGGAGGGTCAGTACTGAGGGAGTGCCGCTCTGTCGGAGGGTCAGTACTGAGGGAGTGCCGCACTGTCAGAGGGTCAGTACTGAGGGAGCGCTGCACTGTCAGAGGGTCAGTACGGAGGGAGAGCTGCACTGTCAGAGGGTCAGTACTGAGGGAGTGCTGCACTGTCAGAGGGTCAGTGCTGAGGGAGTGACGCACTGTCAGAGAGTCAGTACTGAGGGAGTGCTGCACTGTCAGAGGGCCAGTACTGAGGGAGTGCTGCACTGTCAGAGGGTCAGTGCTGAGGGAGTGCTGCACTGTCAGAGGGCCAGTACTGAGGGAGTGCCGCACTGTCAGAGGGTCAGTGCTGAGGGAGTGCTGCACTGTCAGAGGGCCAGTACTGAGGGAGCGCCGCACTGTCGGAGGGTCAGTACTGAGGGAGTGCCGCACTGTCAGAGGGTCAGTACTGAGGGAGCGCTGCACTGTCAGAGGGTCAGTACTGAGGGAGTGTCGCACTGTCAGAGGGTCAGTACTGAGGGAGTGCCGCTCTGTCGGAGGGTCAGTACTGAGGGAGTGCCGCACTGTCAGAGGGTCAGTACTGAGGGAGCGCTGCACTGTCAGAGGGTCAGTACGGAGGGAGAGCTGCACTGTCAGAGGGTCAGTACTGAGGGAGTGCTGCACTGTCAGAGGGTCAGTGCTGAGGGAGTGACGCACTGTCAGAGAGTCAGTACTGAGGGAGTGCTGCACTGTCAGAGGGCCAGTACTGAGGGAGTGCTGCACTGTCAGAGGGTCAGTACTGAGGGAGTGTCGCACTGTCAGAGGGTCAGTACTGAGGGAGTGTCGCACTGTCAGAGGGTCAGTACTGAGGGAGTGTCGCACTGTCAGAGGGTCAGTGCTGAGGGAGTGCTGCACTGTGGGAGGGTCAGTACTGAGGGAGTGCTGCACTGTCAGCGGGTCAGTACTGAGGGAGTGCCGCACTGTCAGAGGGTCAGTACTGAGGGAGTGTCGCACTGTCAGAGGGTCAGTGCTGAGGGAGTGCTGCACTGTGGGAGGGTCAGTACTGAGGGAGTGCCGCACTGTCAGATGGTCAGTACTGAGGGATTGCCGCACTGTCAGAGGGTCAGTGCTGAGGGAGTGCTGCACTGTCAGAGGGCCAGTACTGAGGGAGCGCCGCACTGTCAGAGGGTCAGTGCTGAGGGAGTGCCGCACTGTCAGAGGGTCAGTACTGAGGGAGTGCTGCACTGTCAGAGGGTCAGTACTGAGGGAGTGCCGCTCTGTTGGAGGGTCAGTACTGAGGGAGTGCCGCACTGTCGGAGGGTCAGTACTGAGGGAGTGCTGCACTGTCAGAGGGTCAGTACTGAGGGAGTGCCGCACTGTCAGAGGGTCAGTACTGAGGGAGTGCCGCTCTGTCGGAGGGTCAGTACTGAGGGAGTGCCGCTCTGTCGGAGGGTCAGTACTGAGGGAGTGCCGCACTGTCAGAGGGTCAGTACTGAGGGAGCGCTGCACTGTCAGAGGGTCAGTACGGAGGGAGAGCTGCACTGTCAGAGGGTCAGTACTGAGGGAGTGCTGCACTGTCAGAGGGTCAGTGCTGAGGGAGTGACGCACTGTCAGAGAGTCAGTACTGAGGGAGTGCTGCACTGTCAGAGGGTCAGTACTGAGGGAGTGTCGCACTGTCAGAGGGTCAGTACTGAGGGAGTGCTGCACTGTCAGAGGGTCAGTGCTGAGGGAGTGCTGCACTGTCAGAGGGCCAGTACTGAGGGAGTGCTGCACTGTCAGAGGGTCAGTGCTGAGGGAGTGCTGCACTGTCAGAGGGTCAGTACTGAGGGAGTGCCGCACTGTCAGAGGGTCAGTACTGAGGGAGTGCCGCACTGTCAGAGGGTCAGTGCTGAGGGAGTGCTGCACTGTCAGAGGGCCAGTACTGAGGGAGTGCTGCACTGTCAGAGGGTCAGTGCTGAGGGAGTGACGCACTGTCAGAGAGTCAGTACTGAGGGAGCGCCGCACTGTCAGAGGGTCAGTACTGAGGGTGTGCTGCACTGTCAGAGGGCCAGTACTGAGGGAGTGCTGCACTGTCAGAGGGTCAGTACTGAGGGACCGCCGCACTGTCAGAGGGTCAGTACTGAGGGACTGCCGCACTGTCAGAGGGTCAGTACTGAGGGAGTGCCGCACTGTCAGAGGGTCAGTACTGAGGGAGCGCTGCACTGTCAGAGGGTCAGTACTGAGGGAGTGCCGCACTGTCAGAGGGTCAGTACGGAGGGAGAGCTGCACTGTCAGAGGGTCAGTACTGAGGGAGTGCCGCACTGTCAGAGGGTCAGTACTGAGGGAGCGCCGCACTGTCAGAGGGTCAGTACTGAGGGAGTCCCTCACTGTCAGAGGGTCAGTACTGAGAGAGCGCTGCACTGTCAGAGGGTCAGTACTGAGGGAGTGCTGCACTGTCAGAGGGTCAGTGCTGAGGGAGTGCTGCACTGTCAGAGGGCCAGTACTGAGGGAGTGCCGCTCTGTGGGAGGGTCAGTACTGAGGGAGTGCCGCACTGTCAGATGGTCAGTACTGAGGGATTGCCGCACTGTCAGAGGGTCAGTGCTGAGGGAGTGCTGCACTGTGGGAGGGTCAGTACTGAGGGAGTGCCGCACTGTCAGATGGTCAGTACTGAGGGATTGCCGCACTGTCAGAGGGTCAGTGCTGAGGGAGTGCTGCACTGTCAGAGGGCCAGTACTGAGGGAGCGCCGCACTGTCAGAGGGTCAGTACTGAGGGAGTGCCGCTCTGTCGGAGGGTCAGTACTGAGGGAGTGCCGCTCTGTCGGAGGGTCAGTACTGAGGGAGTGCCGCACTGTCAGAGGGTCAGTACTGAGGGAGCGCTGCACTGTCAGAGGGTCAGTACGGAGGGAGAGCTGCACTGTCAGAGGGTCAGTACTGAGGGAGTGCTGCACTGTCAGAGGGTCAGTGCTGAGGGAGTGACGCACTGTCAGAGAGTCAGTACTGAGGGAGTGCTGCACTGTCAGAGGGTCAGTACTGAGGGAGTGTCGCACTGTCAGAGGGTCAGTACTGAGGGAGTGCTGCACTGTCAGAGGGTCAGTGCTGAGGGAGTGCTGCACTGTCAGAGGGCCAGTACTGAGGGAGTGCTGCACTGTCAGAGGGTCAGTGCTGAGGGAGTGCTGCACTGTCAGAGGGTCAGTACTGAGGGAGTGCCGCACTGTCAGAGGGTCAGTACTGAGGGAGTGCCGCACTGTCAGAGGGTCAGTGCTGAGGGAGTGCTGCACTGTCAGAGGGCCAGTACTGAGGGAGTGCTGCACTGTCAGAGGGTCAGTGCTGAGGGAGTGACGCACTGTCAGAGAGTCAGTACTGAGGGAGCGCCGCACTGTCAGAGGGTCAGTACTGAGGGTGTGCTGCACTGTCAGAGGGCCAGTACTGAGGGAGTGCTGCACTGTCAGAGGGTCAGTACTGAGGGACCGCCGCACTGTCAGAGGGTCAGTACTGAGGGACTGCCGCACTGTCAGAGGGTCAGTACTGAGGGAGTGCCGCACTGTCAGAGGGTCAGTACTGAGGGAGCGCTGCACTGTCAGAGGGTCAGTACTGAGGGAGTGCCGCACTGTCAGAGGGTCAGTACGGAGGGAGAGCTGCACTGTCAGAGGGTCAGTACTGAGGGAGTGCCGCACTGTCAGAGGGTCAGTACTGAGGGAGTGCCGCACTGTCAGAGGGTCAGTACTGAGAGAGCGCTGCACTGTCAGAGGGTCAGTACTGAGGGAGTGCTGCACTGTCAGAGGGTCAGTGCTGAGGGAGTGCTGCACTGTCAGAGGGCCAGTACTGAGGGAGTGCCGCTCTGTGGGAGGGTCAGTACTGAGGGAGTGCCGCACTGTCAGATGGTCAGTACTGAGGGATTGCCGCACTGTCAGAGGGTCAGTGCTGAGGGAGTGCTGCACTGTGGGAGGGTCAGTACTGAGGGAGTGCCGCACTGTCAGATGGTCAGTACTGAGGGATTGCCGCACTGTCAGAGGGTCAGTGCTGAGGGAGTGCTGCACTGTCAGAGGGCCAGTACTGAGGGAGCGCCGCACTGTCAGAGGGTCAGTGCTGAGGGAGTGCCGCACTGTCAGAGGGTCGGTACTGAGGGAGTGCCGCACTGTCAGAGGGTCAGTACTGAGGGAGTGCCGCTCTGTCGGAGGGTCAGTACTGAGGGAGTGCCGCTCTGTCGGAGGGTCAGTACTGAGGGAGTGCCGCTCTGTCGGAGGGTCAGTACTGAGGGAGTGCCGCACTGTCAGAGGGTCAGTACTGAGGGAGCGCTGCACTGTCAGAGGGTCAGTACTGAGGGAGTGCTGCACTGTCAGAGGGTCAGTGCTGAGGGAGTGACGCACTGTCAGAGAGTCAGTACTGAGGGAGTGCTGCACTGTCAGAGGGCCAGTACTGAGGGAGTGCTGCACTGTCAGAGGGTCAGTACGGAGGGAGTGCTGCACTGTCAGAGGGTCAGTACTGAGGGAGTGCTGCACTGTCAGAGGGTCAGTGCTGAGGGAGTGACGCACTGTCAGAGAGTCAGTACTGAGGGAGTGCTGCACTGTCAGAGGGCCAGTACTGAGGGAGTGCTGCACTGTCAGAGGGTCAGTGCTGAGGGAGTGCTGCACTGTCAGAGGGTCAGTACTGAGGGAGTGCCGCACTGTCAGAGGGTCAGTACTGAGGGAGTGCTGCACTGTCAGAGGGTCAGTACTGAGGGAGTGCCACACTGTCAGAGGTTCAGTACGGAGGGAGTGACGCACTGTCAGAGGGTCAGTACTGAGGGAGTGCCACACTGTCAGAGGGTCAGTACGGAGGGAGTGACGCACTGTCAGAGGGTCAGTACTGAGGGAGTGCCGCACTGTCAGAGGGTCAGTACTGAGGGAGTGCTGCACTGTCAGAGGGTCAGTACTGAGGGAGTGCCGCACTGTCGGATGGTCAGTACTGAGGAAGCGCCGCACTGTCAGAGGGTCAGTACTGAGGGAGTGCCGCACTGTCAGAGGGTCAGTACTGAGGGAGTGCCGCACTGTCAGAGGGTCAGTACTGAGGGAGTGCCGCACTGTCAGAGAGTCAGTACTGAGGGAGCGCCGCACTGTCAGAGGGTCAGTACTGAGGGAGTGCAGCACTGTCAGGGGGTCAGTACTGAGGGAGCGCCGCACTGTCAGAGGGTCAGTACTGAGGGAGCGCCGCACTGTCAGGGGGTCAGTACTGAGGGAATGCAGCACTGTCAGAGAGTCAGTACTGAGGGAGTGCCGCACTGTCGGAGGGTCAGTACTGAGGGAGTGCCGCACTGTCAGAGGGTCAGTACTGAGGGAGTGCCGCACTGTCGGAGGGTCAGTACTGAGGGAGTGCCGCTCTGTCGGAGGGTCAGTACTGAGGGAGCGCCGCACTGTCAGAGGGTCAGTATTGAGGGAGTCCCGCACTGTCAGAGGGTCAGTACTGAGGGAATGCTGCACTGTCAGAGGGTCAGTACTGAGGGAGTGCCGCTCTGTCGGAGGGTCAGTACTGAGGGAGTGCCGCACTGTCAGAGGGTCAGTACTGAGGGAGTGCCGCTCTGTCAGAGGGTCAGTACTGAGGGAGTGCCGCTCTGTCAGAGGGTCAGTACTGAGGGAGTGCCGCACTGTCGGAGGGTCAGTACTGAGGGAGTGCTGCACTGTCGGAGGGTCAGTAACATGCTTGTGGAGAGGCCGATGTGGCCTCCTCCTGTTCCTCTCGGCCAGTCCTAATGTCCCCTGACAAGACAACATTGCTGCCTGAACTGGAATTGTCATGACACATAATTAGCACTGACAGTGTAATTATCTTCCAATTAAAAGCAATCCGATGTTGGCGAGGATTAGGGATAGAATCCAGGTCAGAACTTGATTCGCAGTTTAAACGCATCCACAGCCTGTCAATCCTGTCCTGCGGTTTAAATAGCTCAACAGAACAGAGAAATGTACAGCACAGGAACAGGCCCTTCGGCCCTCCAAGCCCGTGCCGACCATGCTGCCCGACTAAACTACAATCTTCTACACTTCCTGGGTCCGTATCCCTCTATTCCCATCCTATTCATGTATTTGTCAAGATGCCCCTTAAATGTCACTATCGTCCCTGCTTCCACCACCTCCTCCGGTAGTGAGTTCCAGGCACCCACTACCCTCGGTGTAAAAAACGTGCCTCGTACATCTCCTCTAAACCTTGCCCCTCGCACCTTAAACCTATGCCCCCTAGTAATTGACCCCTCTACCCTGGGGAAAAGCCTCTGACTATCCACTCTGTCTATGCCCCTCATAATTTTGTAGACCTCTATCAGGTCTCCCCTCAACCTCCTTCGTTCCAGTGAGAACAAACCGAGTTTATTCAACCGCTCCTCATAGCTAATGCCCTCCATACCAGGCAACATTCTGGTAAATCTCTTCTGCACCCTCTCTAAAGCCTCCACATCCTTCTGGTAGTGTGGCGACCAGAATTGAACACTATACTCCAAGAATGGCCCAACTAAGGTTCTATACAGCTGCAACATGACTTGACAATTCTTATTCTCAATGCCCCGGCCAATGAAGGCAAGCATGCCGTATGCCTTCTTGACTACCTTCTCCACCTGTGTTGCCCCTTTCAGTGACCTGTGGACCTGTGCACCTAGATGTCTCTGGCTGTCAATACTCTTGAGGGGTCTACCATTCACTGTATATTCCCTACCTGCATTAGACCTTCCAAAATGCATTCCCTCACATTTGTCCGGATTAAACTCCATCTGCCATCTCTCCGCCCAAGTCTCCAGACAATCTAAATCCTGTCAATCTGCCTTTGCAACACTCTCCCCGAATTAATCACCAAGCCAATCACCGTTCCCCAAAACGTCCTGGTGAAACGTTCAACCCAATTAACCCCGAGAACTGATGAGATTGTCCCACAAGACATCCAAGATTCCCTGGATGGCCATACCCGAATGAAACATCTTTTGTTGAAGTTGATTCTGCAACAATCCCGAGAGCGCTGATGGCGAACGGCCAATTTGAGTCGAGCCCGTATGTACGTGCCACATTTATGCTCGCTCGAGATTAACGACATTGAGATTCAGTCATGAGGACTGGCCGGGAGGAACAGGAGGAGGTACCATCGGCCCCTTCACTAGCACGTCACTGACCCACCAACAGAGCGGCACTCCCTCAGTACTGACCCTCTGACAGTGCGGCACTCCCTCAGTACTGACCCTCTGACAGTGCGGCGCTCCCTCAGTACTGACCCTCTGACAGTGCGGCACTCCCTCAGTACTGACCCTCTGACTGTGCGGCACTCCCTCAGTACTGACCCTCTGACAGTGCGGCGCTCTCTCAGTACTGACCCTCTGACAGAGCGGCACTTCCTCAGTACTGACCCTCTGACAGTGCGGCACTCCCTCAGTACTGACCCTCTGACTGTGCGGCACTCCCTCAGTACTGACCCTCTGACAGTGCGGCACTCCCTCAGTACTGACCCTCTGACAGTGCGGCACTCCCTCAGTACTGACCCTCTGACAGAGTGACACTCCCTCAGTACTGACCCTCTGACAGTACGGCACTCCCTCAGTACTGACCCTCTGACAGTGCGGCGCTCCCTCAGTACTGACCCTCTGACAGCGCGGCACTCCCTCAGTACTGACCCTCTGACAGCGCGGCACTCCCTCAGTACCGACCCTCTGACAGTGCAGCGCTCCCTCAGTACTGACCCTCTGACAGTGCGGCACTCCCTCAGTACTGACCCTCTGACAATGCGGCACTCCTTCAGCACTGACCCTCTGACAGTGCGGCACTCCCTCAGTACTGACCCTCTGACAGTGCGGCACTCCCTCAGTACTGACCCTCTGACAGTGCAGCACTCCCTCAGTACTGACCCTCTGACAGTGCGGCACTCCCTCAGTACTGACCCTCTGACAGTGCGGAGCTCCCTCAGTACTGACCCTCTGACAGTGCAGCACTCCCTCAGTACTGACCCTCTGACAGTGCAGCACTCCCACAGTACTGACCCTCTGACAGTGCGGCACTCCCTCAGTACTGACCCTCTGACAGTGCGGCACTTCCTCAGTACTGACCCTCTGACAGTGCAGCACTCCCTCAGTACTGACCCTCTGACAGTGCGGCGCTCCCTCAGTACTGACCCTCTGACAGGGCGGCACTCCCTCAGTACTGACCCTCTGACAGTGCGGCACTCCCTCAGTACTGACCCTCTGACAGTGCGGCACTCCCTCAGTACTGACCCTCTAACAATGCGGCACTCCCTCAGTACTGACCCTCTGACAGTGCAGCAGTCCCTCAGTACTGACCCATCTGACAGTGCAGCACTCCCTCAGTACTGACCCTCTGACAGTGCGGCACTCCCTCAGTACTGACCCTCTGACAGTGTGGCACTCCCTCAGTACTGACCCTCTGACAGTGTGGCACTCCCTCAGTACTGACCCTCTGACAGAGCGGCACTCCCTCCGTCCTGACCCTCTGACAGAGCGGCACTCCCTCAGTACTGACCCTCTGACAGTGCAGCACTCCCTCAGTACTGAACCTCTGACAATGCGGCACTCCCTCTGTACTGACCCTCTGACAGTGCGGCACTCCCTCAGTACAGACCCTCTGACAGTGCAGCACTCCCTCGGTACTGACCCTCTGACAGTGCAGCACTCCCTCAGTACTGACCCTCTGACAGTGCGGCACTCCCTCAGCACTGACCCTCTGACAGTGCAGCACTCCCTCGGTACTGACCCTCTGACAGTGCGGCACTCCCTCCGTACTGACCCTCTGACAGGGCGGCACTCGCTCAGTACTGACCCTCTGACAGTGCGACACTCCCTCAGTACTGACCCTCTGACAGTGCGGCACTCCCTCAGTACTGACCCTCTGACAGTGCGGCACTCCCTCAGTACTGACCCTCTGACAGTGCGGCACTCCCTCAGTACTGACCCTCTGACAGTGCGGCACTCCCTCAGTACTGACCCTCTGACAGTGCGGCACTCCCTCAGTACTGACCCTCTGACAGTGCGGCACTCCCTCAGTACTGACCCTCTGACAGTGCGGCGCTCCCTCAGTACTGACCCTCTGACAGTGCAGCGCTCCCTCAGTACTGGCCCTCTGACAGTGCGGCACTCCCTCAGTACTGACTCTCTGACAGTGCAGCACTCCCTCAGTACTGACCCTCTGACAGTGCGGCACTCCCTCAGTACTGACCCTCTGACAATGCGGCACTCCCTCAGTACTGACCCTCTGACAGTGCGGCATTCCCCCAGTACTGACCCTCTGACAGTGTGGTGCTCCCTCAGTACTGACCCTCTGACAGTGCGGCACTCCCTCAGTACTGACCCCCTGACAGTGCGGCACTCCCTCAGTACTGACCCTCTGACAGTGTGGTGCTCCCTCAGTACTGACCCTCTGACAGTGCGGCACTCCCTCAGTACTGACCCTGTGACAGTGCGGCACTCCCTCAGTACTGACCCTCTGACAGTGCGGCGCTCCCTCAGTACTGACCCTCTGACAGGGCGGCACTCCCTCGGTACTGACCCTCTGACAGTGCGGCACTCCCCCCGTACTGACCTTCTGACAGGGCGGCACTCCCTCAGTACTGACCCTCTGACAGTGCGGCACTCCCTCAGTACTGACCCTCTGACAGTGCGGCACTCCCTCAGTACTGACCCTCTGACAGTGCAGCACTCCCTCAGTACTGACCCTCTGACAGTGCGGCACTCCCTCAGTACTGACCCTCTGACAGTGCGGCACTCCCTCAGTACTGACCCTCTGACAGTGCAGCGCTCCCTCAGTACTGACCCTCTGACAGTGCGGCACTCCCTCAGTACTGACCCTCTGACAGTGCGGCACTCCCTCAGTACTGACCCTCTGACAGTGCAGCGCTCCCTCAGTACTGACCCTCTGACAGTGCAGCGCTCCCTCAGTATTGACCCTCTGACAGTGCAGCGCTCCCTCAGTACTGACTCTCTGACAGTGCGGCACTCCCTCAGTACTGACCCTCTGACAGTGCGGCACTCCCTCAGTACTGACCCTCTGACAGTGCGGCACTCCCTCAGTACTGACCCTCTGACAGTGCGGCACTCCCTCAGTACTGACCCTCTGACAGTGCGACACTCCCTCAGTACTGACCCTCTGACAGTATGGCGCTCCCTCAGTACTGACCCTCTGACAGAGCGGAACTCCCTCAGTACTGACCCTCTGACAGTGCGGCACTCCCTCAGTACTGACCCTCTGACAGTGCGGCTCTCCCTCAGTACTGACCCTCTGACAGTGCGGCACTCCCTCAGTACTGACCCTCTGACAGAGCGGCACTCCCTCAGTACTGACCCTCTGACAGTGCAGCACTCCCTCAGTACTGACCCTCTGACAGAGCGGCACTCCCTCAGTACTGACCCTCTGACAGAGCGGCACTCCCTCCGTACTGACCCTCTGACAGTGCGGCGCTCCCTCAGTGCTGAACCTCTGACAGTGCGCCGCTCCCTCAGTACTGACCCTCTGACAGTACGACACTCCCTCCGTACTGACCCTCTGACAGTGCGGCACTCCCTCAGTACTGACCCTCTGACAATGCAGCACTCCCTCAGTACTGACCCTCTGACAGAGCGGCACTCCCTCAGTACTGACCCTCTGACAGTGCGGCACTCCCTCAGTACTGACCCTCTGACAGTGCGGCACTCCCTCAGTACTGACCTTCTGATAGCGCGGCACTCCCTCAGTACTGACCCTCTGACAGTGCGGCGCTCCCTCAGTACTGACACTCTGACAGTGCGGCACTCCCTCAGTACTGACCCTCTGACAGTGCGGCGCTCCCTCAGTACTGACACTCTGACAGTGCAGCACTCCCTCAGTACTGACCCTCTGACAGTGTGGCACTCCCTCAGTACTGACCCTCTGACAGTGTGGCACTCCCTCAGTACTGACCCTCTGACAGTGCGGCACTCCCTCATTACTGACCCTCTGACAATGCGGCACTCCCTCAGTACTGACCCTCTGACAGTGCGGCACTCCCTCATTACTGACCCTCTGACAATGCGGCACTCCCTCAGTGCTGACACTCTGACAGTGCGGCACTCCCTCAGTACTGACACTCTGACAGTGCGGCACTCCCTCAGGACAGACCCTCTGACAGTGCGGCACTCCTTCAGTACTGACGCTCTGACAGTGCGGCACTCCCTCAGTACTGACCCTCTGACAGTGCGGCACTCCCTCAGTACTGACCCTCTGACAGTTCGGCGCTCCCTGAGTACTGACACTCTGACAGTGCAGCACTCCCTCAGTACTGACCCTCTGACAGTGCGGCACTCCCTCAGTACTGACCCTCTGACAGTGCTGCTCTCCCTCAGTACTGACCCTCTGACAGTGCTGCACTCCCTCAGTGCTGACACTCTGACAGTGCAGCACTCCCTCAGTACTGACCCTCTGACAGTGTGGCACTCCCTCAGTACTGACCCTCTGACAGTGTGGCACTGCCTCAGTACTGACCCTCTGACAGTGCGGCACTCCCTCATTACTGACCCTCTGACAATGCGGCACTCCCTCAGTACTGACCCTCTGACAGTGCGTCACTCCCTCAGTACTGACCCTCTGACAGTGCAGCGCTCCCTCAGTGCTGACACTCTGACAGTGCGGCACTCCCTCAGTACTGACACTCTGACAGTGCGGCACTCCCTCAGTACTGACAATCTGACAGTGCAGCACTCCCTCAGTACTGACTCTCTGACAGTGCGGCACTCCCTCAGTACTGACCCTCTGACAGTGCGGCACTCCCTCAGTACTGACCCTCTGACAGTGCGGCGCTCTCTCAATACTGCCCCTTCGAATGTGCAGCACTCCCTCAGTACTGCCCCTCTGATAGTGCGGCACTCCCTCAGTAGTGACCCTCTGACAGTGCGGCGCTCCCTCAGTACTGACATTCTGACAGTGCGGCACTCCCTCAGTACTGACCCTCTGACAGTGCGGCACTCCCTCAGTACTGACCCTCTGACAGTGCGGCACTCCCTCAGTACTGACACTCTGACAGTGCGGCACTCCCTCAGTACTGACCCTCTGACAGTGCGGCGCTCCCTCAGTACTGACCCTCTGACAGTGCGGCGCTCCCTCAGTACTGACCCTCTGACAGTGCAGCACTCCCTCAGTACTGACCCTCTGACAGTGCGGCACTCCCTCAGTACTGACACTCTGACAGTGCAGCACTCCCTCAGTACTGACCCTCCGACAGTGCGGCACTCCCTCAGTACTGACCCTCCGACAGTGCGGCACTCCCTCAGTACTGACCCTCCGACAGTGCGGCACTCCCTCAGTACTGACCCTCTGACAGTGTGGCACTCCCTC
>NC_092711.1:35000-82926 GCF_047496885.1 Scyliorhinus torazame | reverse complement strand
GAATCGTCGGTTAAAGCGGTTTATTTGCCCCCGGCCGTCGACGAGGGTTCCTCCTCCCACGCCCGCCACTTGGCTTCTGTTGATGTCCCCGCCTGTCGCCGCCTCCCCTTTCTCCCTCCCGCGGCGGGGGGGGGGAGGGGTAGGGAGCCGCCGATTGGCCGCTCCGCCTCAGCGCGCGAGGTGGAGGGACGGGTAGGGGGGGGGGGGGGGGGGATCAACTCCGGGGTTCGCTCACGCTCGGCCCGCCGGCCGCGCGGACTCGACCACCTGCGCCTCTGAGGCTGCCCGCAAGGGGGGGGGGGCTCGGCTGGCCGACCGAAGATCTCCAACTCCCGACCTACCTCCCCCTCCGCAAACTACTCCCGTTCCTCTGGTCCCGTCAGCGCTCCGAGAGGCAAGGGGAGCACGTGACTCCCTCAGGCCCCCCCTCCTCCCAGGGCCCAGCTGTCAATCAAACCGCTTGCTTGCAACAAAAAAAAATAACATAACTGCAGACGCCCTCTCGCTTCCCCCCCCCCCCCAAAACAAACTTTGCTGACCTTCTCCCCCCCCCCCCCCCCCGGAAATAATTAACTGCTTGCATTAAGCCTATTTGCTTCCAATTGTTGCATTTATTTCCCTTTTTTAAAATAAATCTAGAGTACCCAATTCATTTTTCCCAATTAAGGGGCAATTTAGCGCGGCCAATCCACCTACCCTGCACATCTTTGGGTTGTGGGGGTGAGACCCACGCAGACACGGGGGAGAATGTGCAAACTCCACACGGACAGTGACCCGGGGCCGGGATCGAACCTGGGACCTCGGCGCCGTGAGGCAGCAGTGCTAACCACTACGCCCCCGTGCTGCCCTCTTTTTTGTAAATAAACTCCACATGAAACAGAATCATGCACAGAATCATATAATTTACAGTGCAGAAGGAGGCCATTCGGCCCATCCAGTCCGCACCAGCCCTTGGAAAGAGCACCCCACTTAAGCCCACACTTCGAACCCTCTCCCCCGTTACCCAGTAACCCCGCCTCACCTTTTTGGACACTAAGGGCAGCACGGTAGCATTGTGGATAGCACAATTGCTTCACAGCTCCAGGGTCCAGGTTCGATTCCGGCTTGGGGTCACTGTCTGTGCGGAGTCTGCACGTCCTCCCCGTGTGTGCGTGGGTTTCCTCCGGGTGCTCCGGTTTCCTCCCACAGTCCAAAGATGTGCAGGTTAGGCGGATTGGCCATGATAAATTGCCCCTTAGTGTCCAAAATTTCCCTTAGTGTTGGGTGGGGTTATTGGGTTATGGGGATAGGGTGGAGGTGTTGACCTTGGGTAGGGTGCTCTTTCCAAGAGCTGGTGCAGACTCGATGGGCCGAATGGCCTTCTTCTGCACTGTAAATTCTATGATGATGATCTATGAAGGGGTCATTTATCACGGCCAATCCACCTGACCTGCCCGTCTTTCGGGGCTTGTGGGAGGAAACCGGAGGAAGCCCACGCAGACACGGGGCGGGGGGGGGACGGGGGGGACGTGCAGACTCCGCACAGACAGTGACCCAAGCTGGGAATCCGAACCTGGGACACTGGAGCTGTGAAGCAACAGTGCTAACTGCAGGGCAGCACTGCGGTCTCACGGCGCCGAGGTCCCAGGTTCGATCCCGGGTCCGGGTCACTGTCCGTGTGGAGTTTGTACGTTCTCCCCGTGTCTGCGTGGGTTTCGCCCCCACAACCCAAAGATGGGCAGGGTCAGGTGGATTGAACACACTAAAATTGCCCCTTAATAGGAAAAAATGAATTGGGTACTCTAAATTATTATTTTTTAAACAGTGCTAACCGCTGTGCTACCGCGCTGCCCAGCATGTATGTGTGCCTGCTCCAGGCATCTGGCAGGCGGGTGGGGTGGAGGGGGGGGCGGGAGCCATGCATGTATGCACGCTCCTTTCAACATCATCTCCACATGCAAATACAGCAGAAACCTTCCCCAGAACAGGCAACTATTGATTGCAAAGGGGCCAGTTCATACGATCCCTATAAGTGCAGAAAGAGGCCATTCAGCGCATCGAGTCTGTGCCGGCCCTCTGACAGGGCGCCCGATCTAGGCCCACTCCCCCTGCCCTGTCCCCACAACACCTAACCCACAAAGGGGCAGTTTTGCGCGGCCAATCCACCTAACCTGCACATCTTTGGATGCCAAGGGGCAATTTACCACGGCCAATCCACCTATTTCGGCTGTGGGAGGAAACCGGAGCCCCCGGAGGAGACCCACGCAGACACGGGGGAGGACGTGCAGACTCCCGCACGGACAGGGACCCAAGCCGGGAATCGAACCCGGGACCCTGGCGCCGTGAGGCAGCGGTGCTAACCCACTGTGCCACTGTGCTGCCCAATTGCTAGGGGATTGGAGGGAAGTAGGCAGGAAATTGGCGTGGAACTGCAGGTTTAGGGGGCGGAAATTATTCTGAAGGAGCGCAGCCAGGTCCAAAATAAAATCCGCCGACTTATTCACTTGTGGGACGTGGGCCGCCCCTGGCTCAGGCCAGCATTTATCGCCCGTCCCGCATTGCCCGCCGAGAAGGTGGTGATGGGTGAGCCGCCTTCTTGAATCCACTGCAGTCCCTGAGGTGTAGGTACACCTCCAGTGCTGTTAGGGAGGGATTTTGACCCAGCGACAGTGAAGGAACGGTCGATATATTTCCCAGTCGGGTTGGTGGGTGCCTTGGGAGGGGATCCCAGGGAGCTGCTGCCCTTGTCCTTAAATCTATACGGCAGTGTTTGTGGGTTTGGTAGGTGCTGCCTAAGCAGCCTTGGCGAGTCCCTGAGGTGCATCTTGTTAGATGGCTGCCACTGTGCGTCAATGGTGGAGGGAGAGAATATGTGCCGCTTGTAATCATAGAATCCTCACAGTACAGAAGGAGGCCATTCGGCCCATCGAGCCTCCACCGACCCTCTGAAAGAGCACCCCACGTAGGCCCACTCCCCCACCTATCCCCGTAACCTTTTGGATACACTAAGGGGAAATGTAGCACGGCCAGTCCACCTAACCGTGAAAGTTGGCGTTTATTGTAAAAGGACTCGAGTATAAATGTAGAGAAGTGTCGTTGCAATTATATAGGGTGTTGGTGAGACAACATCTGGAGTATTGTGTCCAGTTTTGGTCTCCTTATTTGAGGAAGGATGTGGCGGCATTGGAGGCAGTTCAGAGGAGGGTCACCAGATTGATTCCGGGGATGAAAGGGTTGACGTATGAGGAGAGATTAAACAGTTTGGGTTTATACTCGCGAGAGTTTAGAAGGATGAGAGGGGATCTGATTGAGGTGTATAAAATACTAAGAGGGATTGATAAAGTAAATGTAGACCAAATGTTCCCCCTTGTGGGGCAATCTGGAACCAGAGGTCCCAGAGATTGGTTGCGAGGCGGTAGATTTAGAACTGAGATGAGGAGGAACTACTTCTCGCAGAGGGTGGTGAATTTGTGGAATTCGTTGCCCCCATAGAGCGGTGGAATCTGAATATGGGGAACAGGCAGGAGGTGGATTTGGGACCAGTGACGTTGGACAAGGACACCCACATCCCTTTGTACATCGACACTTTCTAATCTCTTACTGTTACGGCCCCCGTAAGGTCACGGGGTGTGGACCATCCGGTTCCCCGTGACCTCCATGGAATACAAACCTCTCCAGTGCTTTCTCTTTCAGGAGGGGAGCCCTCATAGTATAAAAACCCCGACCAGGGTGCAGGTTGGGGAGGGAGACCCCTCGGAGTGGCGAGTTATTGTGAGTAGCGAATAAACCAGTACAAAGAAAGACGCATGGAAAACAGAAGCGGGGGGGAGGCCTCAACTACTTTCTGCGGTAGCGAATTCCACAGATTCACCGCTCTCCGGGTGAAGAAATTTCTCCTCACCTCGGTCCTAAAAGGTTTACCCCTGACCCTCAAACTATGACCCCCTAGTTCTGGACTCCCCCACCATCGGGAACATTCTTTCTGAATCTATTTATAGAACATAGAACATAGAACGATACAGCGCAGTACAGGCCCTTCGGCCCACGATGTTGCACCGACATGGGAAGTCAAAAAACAAAAGCCATCTAACCTACACTATGCCATTATCATCCATATGCTTATCCAATAAACTTTTAAATGCCCTCAATGTTGGCGAGTTCACTACTGTAGCAGGTAGGGTATTCCACGGCCTCACCACTCTTTGCGTAAAGAACCTACCTCTGACCTCTGTCCTATATCTATTACCCCTCAGTTTAAAGTTATGTCCCCTCGTGCCAGCCATATCCATCCGCGGGAGAAGGCTCTCACTGTCCACCCTATCCAACCCCCTGATCATTTTGTATGTCTCTATTAAGTCTCCTCTTAACCTTCTTCTCTCCAACGAAAACAGCCTCAAGTCCATCAGCCTTTCCTCATAAGATTTTCCCTCCATACCAGGCAACATCCTGGTAAATCTCCTCTGCACCCGCTCCAAAGCCTCCACGTCCTTCCTATAATGTGGTGACCAGAACTGTACGCAATACTCCAAATGCGGCCGTACCAGAGTTCTGTACAGCTGCAACATGACCTCCCGACTCCGGAACTCAATCCCTCTACCAATAAAGGCCAACACACCATAGGCCTTCTTCATTTAATGGCATCAAGGAGCCCGAGCTAAACCGGAGTCAGTGGGAATCAGGGGGGAAACTCTCCGCTGGTCGGAGTCATACCCGGCACAAAGGAAGGTGGTTGTAGTGGTTGGAGGTCAATCATCTCAGCTCCAGGACATCACTGCAGGAGTTCCTCAGGGTCATGTCCTCGGCCCCAACCATCTTCAGCCGCTCCATCAATCACCTCCCTTCCATCATGAGGTCAGAGGTGGGGGTGTTTGCGGATGACTGCACAATGTTCAGCACCGTTCGCGGCTCCTCAGATACTGAATCAGTCCCTGTCCAAATGCAGCAAGACCCGGACCATATCCAGGCTCGGGCTGACAAGTGGCCAGTTACATTCGTGCCACACAAGTGCCAGGCAATGACCATCTCCCACAAGAGACGATCTAACCATCGCCCCATGACATTCGATGTCATTACCATCGCTGAATCCCCCACTATCAACATCCTGGGGGTTACCATTGATCAGAAACTGAACTGGACCCAGCCACATTAATACTGTGGCTACCAGAGCAGGTCAGAGGCTGGGAATCCTGCGGAGAGTAACTCACCTCCTGACCCCCCCCCCCCCCCCAAAGCCTGTCCACCATCTACAAGGCACAAGTCAGGAGTGTGAGGGAATACTCTCCACTTGCCTGGATGAGCGCAGCTCCGACAACACTCAAGAAGCTCAAGGACAAAGCAGCCCCGCTCGATTGCTCCCCTTCCACAAACATTCACTCCCCCCCCCGACCGACGCACAGCGACAGCCGTGTGTACCGTCTACAAGATGCACTGCAGCAACTCACCAAGGCTCCTCAGGCAGCACCTTCCAAACCCACCACCTCTACCATCTAGAAGGACAAGGGCAGCAGATACCTGGGAACCCCACCACCTGGAGGTTCCCCTCCGAGTCACTCACCCACCCTCACTTGGGAATATATCGGCCGCTCCTTCACTGTCGCTGGGGCAAAATCCTGGAACTCCCTCCCTAACAGCACAGTGGGTGTACCTGCACCACAGGGACTGCAGCGGCTCAAGAAGGCAGCTCACTGCCACCCTCTCAAGGGGCAATTAGGGATGGGCAATAAATGCTGGGCCTAACCAGCGACGGCCACATCCCGTAAAAAAATTTTAGAAAATACCTGGTCTGATTCTGTTAGAATTTTGTATGTTTCTATGAGATCCCCTCTCACTATTCTAAACTCCAATGAATATAATCCTAACCCACTTAGTCTGTCCTCATACGACAATCCCGCCATCCCAGGAATCAGACTACAGTTTCATCCAGCTACCGTTTCAGATGTATTCACTCGGATCCTATTCAGGGTGAATTGCCATTCAGGAAATACCCTGCACATTTGTCCCCACTGTGGTATTATCATAAAGGTAAGAACTGAAAGGGTAAATGAAATGTCTAGATCAGCCACTAGAAGGGGCTAGAGTTCCAAGTATACAAGACATTGATGTTAAGCCTCGTGGGGGAGAGAGGTAAAGGAGTTAGCTAGAGCATAGACCGAAGGAAAGGTAGTGTGAGTAAGAGCAGATCATAGTTCATAATAGTACAGAGATTAGTTGTAGATGAGTGTAGATTCTATGTTAATTGACAACTGGCTGTCATTTAGGAGTACGTTTATGGCTGACAAAATGGTGGCATCAAATTCCATTCACACAAATCCAGTCTGAGACTCCAGTGTCAGTACCGAGGGAGTGCCGCACTGTCAGAGGGTCAGTACTGAGGGAGTGCTGCACTGTCAGAGGGTCAGTACTGAGGGAGTGCTGCACTGTCAGAGGGTCAGTACTGAGGGAGTGCTGCACTGTCAGAGGGTCAGTACTGAGGGAGTGCTGCACTGTCAGAGGGTCAGTACTGAGGGAGTGCCGCACTGTCAGAGGGTCAGTACTGAGGGAGTGCTGCACTGTCAGAGGGACAGTACTGAGGGAGTGCTGCACTGTCAGAGGGTCAGTACTGAGGGAGTGCCGCACTGTCAGAGGGTCAGTACTGAGGGAGTGCCGCACTGTGAGAGGGTCAGTCCTGAGGGAGTGCTGCACTGTCAGAGGGTCAGTACTGAGGGAGTGCCGCACTGTCAGAGGGTCAGTACTGAGGGAGTGCCGCACTGTGAGAGGGTCAGTCCTGAGGGAGTGCTGCACTGTCAGAGGGTCAGTACTGAGGGAGTGCCACACTGTCAGAGGGTCAGTACTGAGGGAGTGCCGCACTGTCAGAGGGTCAGTACTGAGGGAGTGCAGCACTATCAGAGGGTCAGTACTGAGGGAGTGCCGCATGTCAGAGGGTCAGTACTGAGGGAGTGCTGCACTGTCAGAGGGTCAGTACAGAGGGAGTGCTGCACTGTCAGAGGGTCAGTACTGAAGGAGTGCCGCACTGTCAGAGGGTCAGTACTGAGGGTGTGCTGCACTGTCAGAGGGTCAGTACTGAGGGAGTGCAGCACTATCAGAGGGTCAGTACTGAGGGAGTGCCGCACTGTCAGAGGGTCAGTACTGAGGGAGTGCTGCACTGTCAGAGGGTCAGTACAGAGGGAGTGCCACACTGTCAGAGGGTCAGTACTGAGGGAGTGCCGCACTGTCAGAGGGTCAGTACTGAGGGTGTGCTGCACTGTCAGAGGGTCAGTACTGAGGGAGTGCCGCACTGTCAGAGGGTCAGTACTGAGGGAGTGCCACACTGTCAGCGGGTCAGTACTGAGGGAGTGCTGCACTGTCAGAGGGTCAGTACTGAGGGAGTGCCGCACTGTCAGAGGGTCAGTACTGAGGGAGCGCTGCACTGTCAGAGGGTCAGTACTGAGGGAGTGCTGCACTGTCAGAGGGTCAGTACTGAGGGAGTGCTGCACTGTCAGAACGTCAGTGCTGAGGGAGTGCTGCACTGTCAGAGGGTCAGTACTGAGGGAGTGCTGCACTGTCAGAACGTCAGTGCTGAGGGAGTGCTGCACTGTCAGAGGGTCAGTACTGAGGGAGTGCTGCACTGTCAGAGGGTCAGTGCTGAGGGAGTGCCGCACTGTCAGAGGGTCAGTACCGAGGGAGTGCTGCACTGTCAGAGGGTCAGTATGGAGGGAGTGCCGCACTGTCAGAACGTCAGTACTGAGGGAGTGCTGCACTGTCAGAGGGTCAGTACTGAGGGAGTGCTGCACTGTCAGAGGGTCAGTACTGAGGGAGTGCCACACTGTCAGAGGGTCAGTACTGAGGGAGTGCCGCACTGTCAGAGGGTCAGTACTGAGGGTGTTCTGCACTGTCAGAGAGTCAGTACTGAGGGAGTGCTGCACTGTCAGAGGGTCAGTACTGAGGGAGTGCCGCACTGTCAGAGGGTCAGTACTGGCAGGGCAGACCCAGAGGAAATGGCACACTCTGACAGTGCAGCACTCCCTCACCACTGGCGCTGGAGTGTCGGCCTGGATAATGTGCTAAAGACTCTGGGAACAAATGTGCTAAAGACTCTTAAACTGACAACCCCCTGACTGACAGAGAGGATGCGACTCATTGAGGCACTGCGGGTGAATGAAATCCGCCTCTCCCTTTAGGAAAGAGCCGGGATAACGGTGCTTACTGCTGTCAGTGCATGGACTGGATTGTGACAACTGGGTTAATAGTGAGACAGTCCTGAGCATCAAAGTGCTTCCCTCCCGCTGTGCCTCCAAATCCTCCCTGGCTTCGACCCAAGCCTTGTGCTAGGCCTCGCTGCGGGGCCTACCCATCAGGGGCCTGCCAGAGGAAAAGGCAGCACGCAGGGCAGGCAGAAGGGGGGATGGCAGCAGCAGCTCGGAACCCAGCTGGCAGGTCCCGCGCCAGGGCAGGAAGTGCGCGGGGTGCCCAGACACCACTGGTGCCCCCAAACAGAGAGGCTCAGCGCAGCCCTGCCAGGAGAGTGGGTCACACAGCCACTTACCCACAGTCTGTCCAACCTGCTGATTCGCACAATTCTCTCACACTGCACCATCTTAAAGCAAGAGTCTACATCTACTGTGATTCTATAAATAAACTTCCAAACCCATCGATTAGATTCCAGTCTGTAACTCACTCCCGGGTATCTGTTATTCTATATATAAACCACCCCGAACTCCTCGATTAGATTCCAGTCTGTAACTCACTCCCGGGTATCTGTTAATCTATACATAAACGACCCCGAACTCCTCGATTAGATTCCAGTCTCTAACTCACTCCCGGGTATCTGTTAATCTATATATAAACCACCCTGAACCCCTCGATTAGATTCCAGTCTGTAACTCACTCCCGAGTATCTGTTATTCTTTATATAAACCACTACGAACCCCTCGTTAGATTCCAGTCTGTAACTCACTCCCGGGTATCTGTTATTCTATATATAAACCACTCCGAACCCCTCGATTAGATTCCAGTCTGTAACTCACTCCGGGGTATCTGTTATTCTATAAATAAACCATCCCGAACTCCTCGATTAGATTCTAGTCTGTAACTCACACCCGGGTATCTGTTATTCTATATATAAACCACCCCGAACCCCTCGATTAGATTCCAGTCTGTAACTCTCTCCCGGGAATCTGTTATTCTGTATATAAACCACCCCGACTCCCTCGATTAGATTCCAGTCTGTAACTCACTCCCGGGTATCTGTTATTCTATATAAACCACCCCGAACCCCTCGATTAGATTCCAGTCTGTAACTCACTCCCGGGTATCTGTTATTCTATATATAAACCACCCGGAACCCCTCAATTAGATTCCAGTCTGCAACTCACTCCAGGGTATCTGTTATTCTATATATAAACCACCCCGAACCCCTCGATTAGATTCCAGTCTGTAACTCACACCCGGGTATCTGTTATTCTATATATAAACCACCATGAACCCCTCGATTAGATTCCAGTCTGTAACTCACTCCCGGGTATCTGTTATTCTATATATAAACCAACCCGAACCCCTCGATTAGATTCCAGTCTGTAACTCACTCCCAGGTATCTGTTATTCTATATATAACCCACCCCGAACCCCTCGATTAGATTCCAGTCTGTAATTCACTCCCAGGTATCTGTTATTCTATATATAACCCACCCTGAAACCCTCGATTAGATTCCAGTCTGTAACTCACTCCCGGGTATCTGTTATTCGATATATAAACCACCCCGAACCCCTCGATTAGATTCCAGTCTGTAACTCTCTCCTGGGTATCTGTTATTCTATATATAAACCACCCGGAACCCCTCAATTAGATTCCAGTCTGTAACTCACTCCAGGGTATCTGTTATTCTATATATAAACCACCCCGAACCCCTCGATTAGATTCCAGTCTGTAACTCACACCCGGGTATCTGTTATTCTATATATAAACCACCATGAACCCCTCGATTAGATTCCAGTCTGTAACTCACTCCCAGGTATCTGTTATTCTATATATAAACCACCCTAACCCCTCGATTAGATTCCAGTCTGTAACTCACTCCCGAGTATCTGTTATTCTGTATATAAACCACCCCGAACCCCTCGATTAGATTCCAGTCTGTAACTCACTCCCGGGTATCTGTTATTCTCTATAGAAACCATCCCGAACCCCTCGATTAGATTCCAGTCTGGAACTCACTCCCAGGTATCTGTTATTTTATATATCAACCACCCCGAAAACCTCGATTAGATTCCAGTCTGTAACTCAATCCTGGGTATCTGTTATTCTATATATAAACCACCCAGAACCCCTCGATTTGATTCCAGTCGAAGACTCACTCCCAGGTACCTGTTGTTTTATATATACCACCCCGAATCCCTCGATTAGATTCCAGTCTGTAACTCACTCCTGGGTATCTGTTATTCTATATATAAACCACCCTGAACCCCTCGATGAGATTCCAGTCTGTAACTCACTCCCGGGTATCTGTTATTCTATATATAAACCACCCTGAACCCCTCGATGAGATTCCAGTCTGTAACTCACTCCCGGGTATCTGTTATTCTATATATAAATCACCCTGAATCCCTCGATTAGATTCCAGTCTGTAACTCACTCCTGGGTATCTGTTATTCTATATATAAACCACCCCGAACCCCTCGCTTAGTTTCCAGTGTGTAACTCACTCCCGGGTATCTGTTATTCTATATATAAACCACCTGAACCTCTCGATTAGACTCCAGTCAGTAACTCACTCCAAGGTATCTGTTATTCTATATATAAACCACCCCGAACACCTCGATTAGATTCCAGTCTGTAACTCAGTCCCGGGTATCTGTTATTCTATATATAAACCGCCCCGAACCCCTCGATTAGATTCCAGTCTGTAACTCACTCCCGGGTATCTGTTATTCTATATATAAACCACCCCGAACCCCTCGATTAGATTCCAGTCTGTAGCTCACTCCCAGGTATCTGTTATTCTAAATATAAACCACCCCGAACCCCTCGATGAGATTCCAGTCTGTAGCTCACTCCCAGGTATCTGTTATTCTATATATAAACCACCCTGAACCCCTCGATTAGATTCCAGTCTGTAACTCACTCCCGGGTATCTGCTATTCTATATGTAAAGCACCCCGAACCCCTCGATGAGATTCCAGTCTGTAGCTCACTCCCGGGTATCTGTTATTCTAAATATAAACCACCCTGAACCCATCGATTAGACTCCAGTCTGTAACTCACTCCCGGGTATCTGTTATTCTATATATAAGCCACGCCGAACCCCTCAATTAGATTCCAGTCTGTAACTCACTCCTGGGTATCTGTTATTCTATATATAATCCACCCCGAACACCTCGATTAGATTCCAGTCTGTAACTCAATCCCGGGTATCTGTTATTGATATATAAACCACCCTGAACCCCTCGATTAGATTCCAGTATGTAACTCACTCCTGGGTATCTGTTATTCTATATATAAACCACCCCGAACCCCTCGATTAGATTCCAGTATGTAACTCACTCCCGGGAATCAGTTATTCTATATATAAACCACGCCGAACCCCTCGATTAGATTCCAGTCTGAAACTCACTCCCGGGTATCTGTTATTCTATATATAAAACCCCTGAACCCCTCGATTAGATTCCAGTCTGTAACTCTCTCCCAGGTATCTGTTATTTTATATATAAACCACCCTGAACCCCTCGATTAGATTCCAGTCTGTAACTCACTCCCGGGTATCTGTTATTCTATACATAAACCACCCTGAATCCCTCGATTAGATTCCAGTCTGTAACTCATTCCTGGGTATCTGTTATTCTATATATAAACCACCCCGAACCCCTCGCTTAGTTTCCAGTGTGTAACTCACTCCCGGGTATCTGTTATTCTATATATAAACCACCTGAACCCCTCGATTAGATTCCAGTCAGTAACTCACTCCCAGGTATCTGTTACTCTATATAGAAACCACCCCGAACCCCTCGATTAGATTCCAGTCTGTAACTCACTCCCGGGTATCTGTTATTCTATATATAAACCGCCCCGAACTCCTCGATTAGATTCCAGTCTGTAACTCAATCCCGGGTATCTGTTATTCTATATATAAACCACCCCGAACCCCTCGATTAGATTCCAGTCTGTAACTCACACCCGGGTATCTGTTATTCTATATATAAACCACCCCGAACCCCTCGATAAGATTCCAGTCTGTAACTCACTCCCGGGTATCTGCTATTCTATATGTAAACCACCCCAAACCCCTCGATGAGATTCCAGTCTGTAGCTCACTCCCAGGTATCTGTTATTCTAAATATAAACCACCCTGAACCCCTCGATTAGATTCCAGTCTGTAACTCACTCCTGGGTATCTGTTATTCCATATATAAACCACCCCGAACCCGTCGATTGGATTCCAGTCTGTAACTCACTCCCGGGTATCTGTTATACTATATATAAGCCACGCCAAACCCCTCGATTAGATTCCAGTCTGTAACTCACTCCTGGGTATCTGTTATTCTATATATAACCCACCCCGAACCCCTCGATTAGATTCCAGTCTGTAACTCACTCCCGGGTATCTGTTATTTATATATAAACCACCCCGAACCGCTCGATTAGATTCCAGTCTGTAACTCACTCCTGAGTATCTGTTATTCTGTATATAAACCACCCCGCACCCCTCGATTAGATTCCAGTCTGTAACTCACTCCCGGGTATCTGTTATTCTATATATAAACCACCCTGAACCCCTCGATTAGATTCCAGTCTGTAACTCACTCCCGGGTATCTGTTATTCTATATATAAACCACCCCGAACGCCTCGATTAGATTCCAGTCTGTAACTCACTCCCGGGTATCTGTTATTCTTTATATAAACCACCCCGAACCCCTCGATTAGATTCCAGTCTGTAACTCACTCCCAGTTATCTGTTATTCTATATATAAACCACCCTGAACCTCTCGATTATATTCCAGTCTGTAACTCACTCCCGGGTATCTGTTATTCTATATATAAACCACCCCGACCCCCGCGATTAGATTCCAGTCTGTACCTCACTCCCGGGTGTCTGTTATTCTATATATAAAACACCCCGACCCCCTCGATTAGATTCCAGACTGTATCACACTCCCGGGTATCTGTTATTCTATATATAAACCACCCTGAACCCCTCGATTAGATTCCAGTCTGTAACTCACTCCCGGGTATCCGTTATTCGATATATAAACCACCCTGAATCCCTCGATTAGATTCTGTCTGTAACTCACTCCTGGGTATCTGTTATTTTATATATAAACCACCCCGAACCCCTCGCTTAGTTTCCAGTCTGTAACTCACTCCCGGGTATCTGTTATTCTATATATAAACCACCCTGAACCCCTCGATTAGATTCCAGTCTGTACCTCACTCCCGGGTATCTGTTATTCTATATATAAACCACCCTGAACCCCTCGATTAGATTCCAGTCTGTAACTCACTCCCGGGTATCTGTTATTCTATATATAAACCACCCTGAATCCCTCGATTACATTCCAGTCTGTAACTCAATCCCGGGTATCTGTTATTCTATATATAAACCACCCCGAACCCATCGATTAGATTCCAGTCTGTAACTCACTCCCGGGTATCTGCTATTCTATATGTAAACCACCCCGAACCCCTCGATGAGATTCCAGTCTGTAGCTCACTCCCAGGTATCCGTTATTCTAAATATAAACCACCCTGAACCCCTCGATTAGATTCCAGTCTGTAACTCACTCCCGCGTATCTGTTATTCTATATATAAACCACCCCGAACCCGTCGATTGGATTCCAATCCGTAACTCACTCCTGGGTATCTGTTATTCTATATATAAACCACCCCGAACTCCTCGATTAGATTCCAGTGTGTAACTCACTCCCGGGTATCTGTTATTTATATATAAAGCACCCCGAACCCCTCGATTAGATTCCAGTCTGTAACTCACTCCCGAGTATCTGTTATTCTGTATATAAACCACCCCAAACCCCTCGATTAGATTCCAGTCTGTAACTCACTCCCGGGTATCTGTTATTCTATATATAAACCACCCTGAACCCCTCGATTAGATTCCAGTCTGTAACTCGCTCCTGGGTATCTGTTATTCTATATATAAACCACCCCGAACCCCTCGATTAGTTTCCAGTCTGTAACTCACTCCCGGGTATCTGTTATTCTATATATAAACCACCCTGAACCCCTCGATTAGATTCCAGTCTGTACCTCACTCCCGGGTATCTGTTATTCTATATATAAACCACCCTGAACCCCTCGATTAGATTCCAGTCTGTAACTCACTCCCGGGTATCTGTTATTCTATATATAAACCACCCTGAATCCCTCGATTACATTCCAGTGTGTAACTCACTCCCGGGTATCTGTTATTCTATATATAAACCACCCCGAACCCATCGATTAGATTCCAGTCTGTAACTCACTCCCGGGTATCTGCTATTCTATATGTAAACCACCCCAAACCCCTCGATGAGATTCCAGTCTGTAGCTCACTCCCAGGTATCCGTTATTCTAAATATAAACCACCCTGAACCCCTCGATTAGATTCCAGTCTGTAACTCACTCCTGGGTATCTGTTATTCCATATATAAACCACCCCGAACCCGTCGATTGGATTCCAGTCTGTAACTCACTCCCGGGTATCTGTTATACTATATATAAGCCACGCCAAACCCCTCGATTAGATTCCAGTCTGTAACTCACTCCTGGGTATCTGTTATTCTATATATAAACCACCCCGAACCCCTCGATTAGATTCCAGTCTGTAACTCACTCCCGGGTATCTGTTATTTATATATAAACCACCCCGAACCGCTCGATTAGATTCCAGTCTGTAACTCACTCCTGAGTATCTGTTATTCTGTATATAAACCACCCCGCACCCCTCGATTAGATTCCAGTCTGTAACTCACTCCCGGGTATCTGTTATTCTATATATAAACCACCCTGAACCCCTCGATTAGATTCCAGTCTGTAACTCACTCCCGGGTATCTGTTATTCTATATATAAACCACCCCGAACCCCTCGATTAGATTCCAGTCTGTAACTCACTCCCGGGTATCTGTTATTCTTTATATAAACCACCCCGAACCCCTCGATTAGATTCCAGTCTGTAACTCACTCCCAGTTATCTGTTATTCTATATATAAACCACCCTGAACCTCTCGATTATATTCCAGTCTGTAACTCACTCCCGGGTATCTGTTATTCTATATATAAACCACCCCGACCCCCGCGATTAGATTCCAGTCTGTACCTCACTCCCGGGTGTCTGTTATTCTATATATAAAACACCCCGACCCCCTCGATTAGATTCCAGACTGTACCACACTCCCGGGTATCTGTTATTCTATATATAAACCACCCTGAACCCCTCGATTAGATTCCAGTCTGTAACTCACTCCCGGGTATCCGTTATTCGATATATAAACCACCCTGAATCCCTCGATTAGATTCCAGTCTGTAACTCACTCCTGGGTATCTGTTATTTTATATATAAACCACCCCGAACCCCTCGCTTAGTTTCCAGTCTGTAACTCACTCCCGGGTATCTGTTATTCTATATATAAACCACCCTGAACCCCTCGATTAGATTCCAGTCTGTACCTCACTCCCGGGTATCTGTTATTCTATATATAAACCACCCTGAACCCCTCGATTAGATTCCAGTCTGTAACTCACTCCCGGGTATCTGTTATTCTATATATAAACCACCCTGAATCCCTCGATTACATTCCAGTCTGTAACTCAATCCCGGGTATCTGTTATTCTATATATAAACCACCCCGAACCCATCGATTAGATTCCAGTCTGTAACTCACTCCCGGGTATCTGCTATTCTATATGTAAACCACCCCGAACCCCTCGATGAGATTCCAGTCTGTAGCTCACTCCCAGGTATCCGTTATTCTAAATATAAACCACCCTGAACCCCTCGATTAGATTCCAGTCTGTAACTCACTCCCGCGTATCTGTTATTCTATATATAAACCACCCCGAACCCGTCGATTGGATTCCAATCCGTAACTCACTCCTGGGTATCTGTTATTCTATATATAAACCACCCCGAACTCCTCGATTAGATTCCAGTGTGTAACTCACTCCCGGGTATCTGTTATTTATATATAAAGCACCCCGAACCCCTCGATTAGATTCCAGTCTGTAACTCACTCCCGAGTATCTGTTATTCTGTATATAAACCACCCCAAACCCCTCGATTAGATTCCAGTCTGTAACTCACTCCCGGGTATCTGTTATTCTATATATAAACCACCCTGAACCCCTCGATTAGATTCCAGTCTGTAACTCGCTCCTGGGTATCTGTTATTCTATATGTAAACCACCCCGAACCCCTCGATTAGTTTCCAGTCTGTAACTCACTCCCGGGTATCTGTTATTCTATATATAAACCACCCTGAACCCCTCGATTAGATTCCAGTCTGTACCTCACTCCCGGGTATCTGTTATTCTATATATAAACCACCCTGAACCCCTCGATTAGATTCCAGTCTGTAACTCACTCCCGGGTATCTGTTATTCTATATATAAACCACCCTGAATCCCTCGATTACATTCCAGTGTGTAACTCACTCCCGGGTATCTGTTATTCTATATATAAACCACCCCGAACCCATCGATTAGATTCCAGTCTGTAACTCACTCCCGGGTATCTGCTATTCTATATGTAAACCACCCCAAACCCCTCGATGAGATTCCAGTCTGTAGCTCACTCCCAGGTATCCGTTATTCTAAATATAAACCACCCTGAACCCCTCGATTAGATTCCAGTCTGTAACTCACTCCCGCGTATCTGTTATTCTATATATAAACTACCCCGAACCCGTCGATTGGATTCCAGTCTGTAACTCACTCCCGGGTATCTGTTATACTATATATAAGCCACGCCAAACCCCTCGATTAGATTCCAGTGTGTAACTCACTCCCGGGTATCTGTTATTTATATATAAAGCACCCCGAACCCCTCGATTAGATTCCAGTCTGTAACTCACTCCCGGGTATCTGTTATTTATATATAAACCACCCCGAACCCCTCGATTAGATTCCAGTCTGTAACTCACTCCCGGCGATCTGTTATTCTATATATAAACCACCCTGAACCCCTCGATTAGATTCCAGTCTGTAACTCGCTCCTGGGTATCTGTTATTCTATATATAAACCACCCCGAACCCCTCGATTAGATTCCAGTCTGTAACTCACTCCCGGGCATCTGTTATTCTTTATATAAACCACCCCGAATCCCTCGATTAGATTCCAGTCTGTAACTCACTCCCAGTTATCTGTTATTCTATATATAAACCACCCCGAACCCCTCGATTAGATTCCAGTCTGTAACTCACTCCCGGGTATCTGTTATTCTATATATAAACCACCCCGAACCCCTCGAATAGATTCCAGTCTGTAACTCACTCCCGGGTATCTGTTATTCTGTATATAAACCACCCCGAACCCCTCGATTAGATTCCAGTCTGTAACTCACTCCCAGTTTTCTGTTATTCTACATATAAACCACCCTGAATCCCTCGATTAGATTCCAGTCTGTAACTCACTCCTGGGTATCTGTTATTTTATATATAAACCACCCCGAACCCCTCGCTTAGTTTCCAGTCTGTAACTCACTCCCGGGTATCTGTTATTCTATATATAAACCACCCTGAACCCCTCGATTAGATTCCAGTCTGTACCTCACTCCCGGGTATCTGTTATTCTATATATAAACCACCCTGAACCCCTCGATTAGATTCCAGTCTGTAACTCACTCCCGGGTATCTGTTATTCTATATATAAACCACCCTGAATCCCTCGATTACATTCCAGTCTGTAACTCACTCCCGGGTATCTGTTATTCTATATATAAACAACCCCGAACCCATCGATTAGATTCCAGTCTGTAACTCACTCCCGGGTATCTGCTATTCTATATGTAAACCACCCCGAACCCCTCGATGAGATTCCAGTCTGTAGCTCACTCCCAGGTATCCGTTATTCTAAATATAAACCACCCTGAACCCCTCGATTAGATTCCAGTCTGTAACTCACTCCCGAGTATCTGTTATTCTATATATAAAGCACCCCGAACTCCTCGATTAGATTCCAGTGTGTAACTCACTCCCGGGTATCTGTTATTTATATATAAAGCACCCCGAACCCCTCGATTAGATTCCAGTCTGTAACTCACTCCCGAGTATCTGTTATTCTGTATATAAACCACCCCGAACCCCTCGATTAGATTCCAGTCTGTAACTCACTCCCGGGTATCTGTTATTCTATATATAAACCACCCTGAACGCCTCGATTAGATTCCAATCTGTAACTCGCTCCTGGGTATCTGTTATTCTATATATAAACCACCCCGAACCCCTCGATTAGATTCCAGTCTGTAACTCACTCCCGGGCATCTGTTATTCTTTATATAAACCACCCCGAACCCCTCGATTAGATTCCAGTCTGTAACTCACTCCCAGTTACCTGTTATTCTATATATAAACCACCCCGAACCGCTCGATTAGATTCCAGTCTGTAACTCACTCCCGGGTATCTGTTATTCTATATATAAACCACCCCGAACCCCTCGAATAGATTCCAGTCTGTAACTCACTCCCGGGTATCTGTTATGCTGTATATAAACCACCCCGAACCCCTCGATTAGATTCCAGTCTGTAACTCACTCCCAGGTATCTGTTATTCTACATATATACCACCCCGAACCCCTCAATTAGATTCCAGTCTGTAACTCACTCCTGGGTATCTGTTATTCTATATATAAACCACCCCGAACCCCTCGATTAGATTTCAGTGTGTAACTCACTCCCGGGTATCTGTTATTCTATATATAAACCACCCCGAACCCCTCGATTAGATTCCAGACTGTAACTCACTCCTGGGAATCTGTTATTCTATATATAAACCACCCCGACCCCTCGATTAGATTCCAGTCTGTAACTCGCTCCCGGGTATCTGTTATTCTATATATAAACCACCCCGAACCCCTCGATTAGATTCCAGTCTGTAAATCACTCCTGGGAATCTGTTATTCTATATATAAACCACCCCGACACCTCGATTAGATTCCAGTCTGTAACTTACTCCCGGGTATCTGTTATTCTATATATAAACCACCCGAACCCCTCGATTAGATTCCAATCTGTAACTCACTCCTGGGAATCTGTTATTCTATATATAAACCACCCCAATCCCTCGATTAGATTCCAGTCTGTCACTCACTCCCGGGTATCTGTTATTCTATATATAAACCACCCCGAACCCCTCGATTAGATTTCAGTCTGTCACTCACTCCCGGGTATCTGTTATTCTATATATAAACCACCCCGAACCCCTCAATTAGATTCCAGTCTGTAACTCACTCCTGGGAATCTATTATTCTATATATAAACCAGCCTGAACCCCTCGATTCGATTCCAGTCTGTAACTCACTCCCGGGTATCTGTCATTCTATATATAAACCACTTGAACCCCTCGATTAGATTCCAGTCTGTACCTCACTCCCGGGTATCTGTTATTCTATATATAAACCACCCCGAACCCCTCGATTTGATTCCAGTCTGTAACTCATTCCCGGGTATCTGTTATTCTATATATAAAGCACCCTGAACCCCTTGATTAGATTCCAGTCTGTAACTCACTCCCGGGTATCTGTTATTCTATATATAAACCACCCCGAACCCCTTGATTAGATTCCGGTCTGTAACTCACTCCCAGGTATCTGTTATTCTATATATAAACCACCCCGAACTCCTCGATTAGATTCCAGTGTGTAACTCACTCCCGGGTATCTGTTATTTATATATAAAGCACCCCAAACCCCTCGATTAGATTCCAGTCTGTAACTCACTCCCGAGTATCTGTTATTCTGTATATAAACCACCCCGAACCCCTCGATTAGATTCCAGTCTGTAACTCACTCCCGGGTATCTGTTATTCTATATATAAACCACCCTGAACCCCTCGATTAGATTCCAGTCTGTAACTCGCTCCTGGGTATCTGTTATTCTATATATAAATCACCCCGAACCCCTCGATTAGATTCCAGTCTATAACTCACTCCCAGGTATCTGTTATTCTATATATAAACCGCCCCGAACCCCTTGATTAGATTCCGGTCTGTAACTCACTCCCGGGTATCTGTTATTCTATATATAAACCACCCCGAACTCCTCGATTAGATTCCAGTGTGTAACTCACTCCAGGGTATCTGTTATTTATATATAAAGCACCCCGAACCCCTCGATTAGATTCCAGTCTGTAACTCACTCCCGAGTATCTGTTATTCTGTATATAAACCACCCCGAACCCCTCGATTAGATTCCAGTCTGTAACTCACTCCCGGGTATCTGTTATTCTATATATAAACCACCCTGAACCCCTCGATTAGATTCCAGTCTGTAACTCGCTCCTGGGTATCTGTTATTCTATATATAAACCACCCCGAACCCCTCGATTAGATTCCAGTCTGTATCTCACTCCCGGGCATCTGTTATTCTTTATATAAACCACCCCGAACCCCTCAATTAGATTCCAGTCTGTAACTCACTCCCAGTTATCTGTTATTCTATATATAAACCACCCCGAACCCCTCGATTAGATTCCAGTCTGTAATTCACTCCCGGGTATCTGTTATTCTATATATAAACCACCCCGAACCCCTCGAATAGATTCCAGTCTGTAACTCACTCCCGGGTATCTGTTATTCTGTATATAAACCACCCCGAACCCCTCGATTAGATTCCAGTCTGTAACTCCCTCCCAGGTATCTGTTATTCTACATATAAACCACCCTGAATCCCTCGATTAGATTCCAGTCTGTAACTCACTCCTGGGTATCTGTTATTTTATATATAAACCACCCCGAACCCCTCGCTTAGTTTCCAGTCTGTAACTCACTCCCGGGTATCTGTTATTCTATATATAAACCACCCTGAACCCCTCGATTAGATTCCAGTCTGTACCTCACTCCCGGGTATCTGTTATTCTATATATAAACCACCCTGAACCCCTCGATTAGATTCCAGTCTGTAACTCACTCCCGGGTATCTGTTATTCTATATATAAACCACCCTGAATCCCTCGATTACATTCCAGTCTGTAACTCACTCCCGGGTATCTGTTATTCTATATATAAACCACCCCGAACCCATCGATTAGATTCCAGTCTGTAACTCACTCCCGGGTATCTGTTATTCTATATATAAACCACCCCGAACCCCTCGATTAGATTCCAGTCTGTAACTCACTCCCGGGTATCTGCTATTCTATATGTAAACCACCCCGAACCCCTCGATTAGATTCCAGTCTGTAACTCACTCCCGGGTATCTGTTATTCTATATATAAACCACCCTGAACCCCTCGATTAGATTCCAATCTGTAACTCGCTCCTGGGTATCTGTTATTCTATATATAAACCACCCCGAACCCCTCGATTAGATTCCAGTCTGTAACTCACTCCCGGGCATCTGTTATTCTTTATAAACACCACCCCGAACCCCTCGATTAGATTCCAGTCTGTAACTCACTCCCAGTTATCTGTTATTCTATATATAAACCACCCCGAACCCCTCGATTAGATTCCAGTCTGTAACTCACTCCCGGGTATCTGTTATTCTATATATAAACCACCCCGAACCCCTCGAATAGATTCCAGTCTGTAACTCACTCCCGGGTATCTGTTATTCTGTATATAAACCACCCCGAACCCCTCGATTAGATTCCAGTCTGTAACTCACTCCCAGGTATCTGTTATTCTACATATATACCACCCCGAACCCCTCGATTAGATTCCAGTCTGTAACTCACTCCTGGGTATCTGTTATTCTATATATAAACCACCCCGAACCCCTCGATTAGATTTCAGTGTGTAACTCACTCCCGGGTATCTGTTATTCTATATATAAACCACCCCGAACCCCTCGATTAGATTCCAGACTGTAACTCACTCCTGGGAATCTGTTATTCTATATATAAACCACCCCGACCCCTCGATTAGATTCCAGTCTGTAACTCGCTCCCGGGTATCTGTTATTCTATATATAAACCACCCCGAACCCCTCGATTAGATTCCAGTCTGTAAATCACTCCTGGGAATCTGTTATTCTATATATAAACCACCCCGACCCCTCGATTAGATTCCAGTCTGTAACGTACTCCCGGGTATCTGTTATTCTATATATAAACCACCCGAACCCCTCGATTAGATTCCAATCTGTAACTCACTCCTGGGAATCTGTTATTCTATATATAAACCACCCCAACCCCTCGATTAGATTCCAGTCTGTCACTCACTCCCGGGTATCTGTTATTCTATATATAAACCACCCCGAACCCCTCGATTAGATTTCAGTCTGTCACTCACTCCCGGGTATCTGTTATTCTATATATAAACCACCCCGAACCCCTCGATTAGATTTCAGTCTGTCACTCACTCCCGGGTATCTGTTATTCTATATATAAACCACCCCGAACCCCTCAATTAGATTCCAGTCTGTAACTCACTCCTGGGAATCTATTATTCTATATATAAACCAGCCTGAACCCCTCGATTCGATTCCAGTCTGTAACTCACTCCCGGGTATCTGTCATTCTATATATAAACCACTTGAACCCCTCGATTAGATTCCAGTCTGTACCTCACTCCCGGGTATCTGTTATTCTATATATAAACCACCCCGAACCCCTCGATTTGATTCCAGTCTGTAACTCATTCCCGGGTATCTGTTATTCTATATATAAAGCACCCTGAACCCCTTGATTAGATTCCAGTCTGTAACTCACTCCCGGGTATCTGTTATTCTATATATAAACCACCCCGAACCCCTTGATTAGATTCCGGTCTGTAACTCACTCCCAGGTATCTGTTATTCTATATATAAACCACCCCGAACTCCTCGATTAGATTCCAGTGTGTAACTCACTCCCGGGTATCTGTTATTTATATATAAAGCACCCCGAACCCCTCGATTAGATTCCAGTCTGTAACTCACTCCCGAGTATCTGTTATTCTGTATATAAACCACCCCGAACCCCTCGATTAGATTCCAGTCTGTAACTCACTCCCGGGTATCTGTTATTCTATATATAAACCACCCTGAACCCCTCGATTAGATTCCAGTCTGTAACTCGCTCCTGGGTATCTGTTATTCTATATATAAATCACCCCGAACCCCTCGATTAGATTCCAGTCTATAACTCACTCCCAGGTATCTGTTATTCTATATATAAACCGCCCCGAACCCCTTGATTAGATTCCGGTCTGTAACTCACTCCCGGGTATCTGTTATTCTATATATAAACCACCCCGAACTCCTCGATTAGATTCCAGTGTGTAACTCACTCCAGGGTATCTGTTATTTATATATAAAGCACCCCGAACCCCTCGATTAGATTCCAGTCTGTAACTCACTCCCGAGTATCTGTTATTCTGTATATAAACCACCCCGAACCCCTCGATTAGATTCCAGTCTGTAACTCACTCCCGGGTATCTGTTATTCTATATATAAACCACCCTGAACCCCTCGATTAGATTCCAGTCTGTAACTCGCTCCTGGGTATCTGTTATTCTATATATAAACCACCCCGAACCCCTCGATTAGATTCCAGTCTGTATCTCACTCCCGGGCATCTGTTATTCTTTATATAAACCACCCCGAACCCCTCAATTAGATTCCAGTCTGTAACTCACTCCCAGTTATCTGTTATTCTATATATAAACCACCCCGAACCCCTCGATTAGATTCCAGTCTGTAATTCACTCCCGGGTATCTGTTATTCTATATATAAACCACCCCGAACCCCTCGAATAGATTCCAGTCTGTAACTCACTCCCGGGTATCTGTTATTCTGTATATAAACCACCCCGAACCCCTCGATTAGATTCCAGTCTGTAACTCCCTCCCAGGTATCTGTTATTCTACATATAAACCACCCTGAATCCCTCGATTAGATTCCAGTCTGTAACTCACTCCTGGGTATCTGTTATTTTATATATAAACCACCCCGAACCCCTCGCTTAGTTTCCAGTCTGTAACTCACTCCCGGGTATCTGTTATTCTATATATAAACCACCCTGAACCCCTCGATTAGATTCCAGTCTGTACCTCACTCCCGGGTATCTGTTATTCTATATATAAACCACCCTGAACCCCTCGATTAGATTCCAATCTGTAACTCGCTCCTGGGTATCTGTTATTCTATATATAAACCACCCCGAACCCCTCGATTAGATTCCAGTCTGTAACTCACTCCCGGGCATCTGTTATTCTTTATAAACACCACCCCGAACCCCTCGATTAGATTCCAGTCTGTAACTCACTCCCAGTTATCTGTTATTCTATATATAAACCACCCCGAACCCCTCGATTAGATTCCAGTCTGTAACTCACTCCCGGGTATCTGTTATTCTATATATAAACCACCCCGAACCCCTCGAATAGATTCCAGTCTGTAACTCACTCCCGGGTATCTGTTATTCTGTATATAAACCACCCCGAACCCCTCGATTAGATTCCAGTCTGTAACTCACTCCCAGGTATCTGTTATTCTACATATATACCACCCCGAACCCCTCGATTAGATTCCAGTCTGTAACTCACTCCTGGGTATCTGTTATTCTATATATAAACCACCCCGAACCCCTCGATTAGATTTCAGTGTGTAACTCACTCCCGGGTATCTGTTATTCTATATATAAACCACCCCGAACCCCTCGATTAGATTCCAGACTGTAACTCACTCCTGGGAATCTGTTATCCTATATATAAACCACCCCGACCCCTCGATTAGATTCCAGTCTGTAACTCGCTCCCGGGTATCTGTTATTCTATATATAAACCACCCCGAACCCCTCGATTAGATTCCAGTCTGTAAATCACTCCTGGGAATCTGTTATTCTATATATAAACCACCCCGACCCCTCGATTAGATTCCAGTCTGTAACGTACTCCCGGGTATCTGTTATTCTATATATAAACCACCCGAACCCCTCGATTAGATTCCAATCTGTAACTCACTCCTGGGAATCTGTTATTCTATATATAAACCACCCCAACCCCTCGATTAGATTCCAGTCTGTCACTCACTCCCGGGTATCTGTTATTCTATATATAAACCACCCCGAACCCCTCGATTAGATTTCAGTCTGTCACTCACTCCCGGGTATCTGTTATTCTATATATAAACCACCCCGAACCCCTCAATTAGATTCCAGTCTGTAACTCACTCCTGGGAATCTATTATTCTATATATAAACCAGCCTGAACCCCTCGATTAGATTCCAGTCTGTAACTCACTCCCGGGTATCTGTCATTCTATATATAAACCACTTGAACCCCTCGATTAGATTCCAGTCTGTACCTCACTCCCGGGTATCTGTTATTCTATATATAAACCACCCCGAACCCCTCGATTTGATTCCAGTCTGTAACTCATTCCCGGGTATCTGTTATTCTATATATAAACCACCCTGAACCCCTTGATTAGATTCCAGTCTGTAACTCACTCCCGGGTATCTGTTATTCTATATATAAACCACCCCGAACCCCTCGATTAGATTCCAGTCTGTAACTCACTCCCAGGTATCTGTTATTCTGTATATAAACCGCCCCGAACCCCTTGATTAGATTCCGGTCTGTAACTCACTCCCGGGTATCTGTTATTCTATATATAAACCACCCTGAACCCCTCGATTAGATTCCAGTCTGTAACTCACTCCCGGGTATCTGTTATTCTATATATAAACCAACCCGAACCCCTCGATTAGATTCCAGTCTGTAACTCACTCCCGAGTATCTGTTATTCTTTATATAAACCACCCCGAACCCCTCGATTAGATTCCAGTCTGTAACTCACTCCTGGGTATCTGTTATTCTATATATAAACCACCCCGAACCCCTCGATTAGATTCTAGTCTGTAACTCACTCCTGGGTATCTGTTATTCTATATATAAACCACACCGAACCCCTCGATTAGATTCCAGTCTGTAACTCACTCCCGGGTATCTGTTATTCTATAGATAAACCACCCCGAACCCCTCGATTAGATTCCAGTCTGTAACTCCCTCCCGGGTATCTGTTATTCTATATATAAACCACCCCGAACCCCTCGATTAGATTCCAGTCTGTAACTCACTCCCGGGTATCAGTTATTCTATGTATAAACCACCCCGAACCCTTCGATTAGATTCCAGTCTGTAACTCACTCCCGGGTATCTGTTATTCTATGTATAAACCACCCCGAACCCCTCGATTAGATTCCAGTCTGTAACTCACTCCCGGGTATCTGTTATTCTATATATAAACCACCCCGAACCCCTCGATTAGATTCCAGTCTGTAACTCACTCCCGGGTATCTGTTATTCTATATATAAACCAACCCGAACCCCTCGATTAGATTCCAGGCTGTAACTCACTCCCGAGTATCTGTTATTCTATATATAAACCACCCCGAACCCCTCGATTAGATTCCAGTCTGTAACTCACTCCCGGGTTACTGTTGTTCTATATATACACCACCCCGAACCCCTCGATTAGATTCCAGTCTGTAACTCACTCCCGGGTATCTGTTATTCTATATATAAACCACCCGAAACCACTCGATTAGATTCCAGTCTGTAACTCACTCCCGAGTATCTGTTGTTCTATATATAAACCACCCTGAACCCCTCGATTAGATTCCAGTCTGTAACTCACTCCCGGGTATCTGTTATTCTATATATAAACCATCCCAAACGCCTCGATTAGACTCCAGTCTGTAACTCACTCCCGGGTATCTGTTATTCTATATATAAACCACCCTGAACCCCTCGATTAGATTCCAGTCTGTATCTCACTCCCGGGTATCTGTTATTCTATATATAAACCACCCCGAACCCCTCGATTAGATTCCAGTCTGTAACTCACTCCCGGGTATCTGTTATTCTATATATAAACCACCCCGAACCCCTCGATTAGATTCCAGTCTGTAACTCACTCCCGGGTATCTGTTATTCTATATATAAACCACTCCGAACTCCTCGATGTGATTCCAGTCTGTAACTCACTCCCGGGTATCTGTTATTCTATATATAAACCACGCTGAACCCCTCGATTAGATTGCAGTCTGTAGCTGACACCCGGATGTGTATCGCTCCTTGACGAGCAATGACACAATGCTAACAAGCAGAATGAGAGCTGTGCCCGGGCACCTGTGCCAGCTTCCTATTGTTTGCCGGCATCAGAAAGGCGTCAATCATGTCCACAGGGTCGGAAAAAGCACTAAATGCCAACACATTCCAATCAACATGTTTTGACTCATTTGTTTGCACCATACAAACAAAGGCGACTCCCGGGGGCCTGTTGACGCTCTCCCGACACCACATTCTCTGTGGGGACGACTGCTGCGTGCCCATTACACACACAGGGCTCCCTGAGCGTCATCAAGTCAAACAGGCAAATCTCCAGATTTACCTCTGCGGCTTGATTAGAATGAAAAGGGCGAACATGATATACAGAGTAAAGCTCCCTCTACACTGTCCCCATCAAACACTCCCAGGACAGGTACAGCACGGGGTTAGATACAGAGTAAAGCTCCCTCTACACTGTCCCCATCAAACACTCCCAGGAAAGGTACAGCACGGGGTTAGATACAGAGTAAAGCTCCCTCTATACCGTCGCCATCAAACACTCCCAGGACAGGTATAGCACGGGGTTAGATACAGAGTAAAGTTCCGTCTACACTGTCCCCATCAAACACTCCCAGGACAGGTATAGCACGGGGTTAGATACAGAGTAAAGCTCCCCCTACACTGTCCCCATCAAACATGCCCAGGACAGGTACAGCACGGGGATAGATACAGAGTAAAGCTCCCTCTACATTCTCCCCATCAAACACTCCCAGGACAGGTACAACACGGGGTTAGATACAGAGTAAAGCTCCCTCTACACTGTCCCCATCAAACACTCCCAGGACAGGTACAGCACGGGGTTAGATACAGAGTAAAGCTCCCTCTACACTGTCCCCATCAAACACTCCCAGGACAGGTACAGCACGGGGTTAGATACAGAGTAAAGCTCCCTCTACACTGTCCCCATCAAAAACTCCCAGGACAGGTACAGCATGGGGTTAGATACAGAGTAAAACTCCCTCTACACTGTCCCCATCAAACACTCCCAGGACAGGTACAGCACAGGGTTAGATACAGAGTAAAGCTCCCTCTACACTGTCCCCATCAAACACTCCCAGGACAGGTACAGCACAGGGTTAGATACAGAGTAAAGCTCCCTCTACACTGTCCCCCATCAAACACTCCCAGGACAGGTACAGCATGGGGTTAGATACAGAGTAAAGCTCCCTCTATACCGTCGCCATCAAACACTCCCAGGACAGGTATAGCACGGGGTTAGATACAGAGTAAAGTTCCGTCTACACTGTCCCCATCAAACACTCCCAGGACAGGTATAGCACGGGGTTAGATACAGAGTAAAGCTCCCTCTACACTGTCCCCATCAAACACTCCCAGGACAGGTACAGCATGGGGTTAGATACAGAGTAAAGCTCCCTCTACACTGTCCCCATCAAACACTCCCAGGACAGGTACAGCATGGGGTTAGATACAGAGTAAAGCTCCCTCTACACCGTCGCCATCAAACACTCCCAGGACAGGTATAGCACGGGGTTAGATACAGAGTAAAGCTCCCTCTACACTGTCCCCATCAAACACTCCCAGGACAGGTACAGCATGGGGTTAGATACAGAGTAAAGCTCCCTCTACACTGTCCCCATCAAACACTCCCAGGACAGGTACAGCACGGGGTTAGATACAGAGTAAAGCTCCCTCTACACTGTCCCCATCAAACACTCCAGGACAGGCACAGCACGGGGTTAGATACAGAGTAAAGCTCCCTCTACACTGTCTCCATCAAACACTCCCAGGACAGATACAGCACGGGGTGAGATACAGAGTAAAGCTCCCTCTATACTGTCCCCATCACACACTCCCAGGACAGGTACAGCATGGGTTAGATACAGAGTAAAGCTCCCTCTACACTATCCACATCAAACACTCCCAGGACAGGTACAGCACGGAGTTAGAGACAGAGTAAAGCTCCCCCTACACTGTCCCCATCAAACATGCCCAGGACAGGTACAGCACGGGGATAGATACAGAGTAAAGCTCCCTCTACATTCTCCCCATCAAACACTCCCAGGACAGGTACAGCACGGGGTTAGATACAGAGTAAAGCTCCCTCTTCACTGTCCGCATCAAACATTCCCAGGACAGGTACAGCACGGGGATAGATACAGAGTAAAGCTCCCTCTACATTCTCCCCATCAAACACTCCCAGGACAGGTACAGCACGGGGTTAGATACAGAGTAAAGCTCCCTCTACACTGTCCGCATCAAACATTCCCAGGACAGGTACAGCACGGGGTTAGATACAGAGTAAAGCTCCCTCTACACTGTCCCCATCAAACACTCCAGGACAGGTACAGCACGGGGTTAGATACAGAGTAAAGCTCCCTCTACACTGTCTCCATCAAACACTCCCAGGACAGATACAGCACGGGGTGAGATACAGAGTAAAGCTCCCTCTACACAGTCCCCATCACACACTCCCAGGACAGGTACAGCATGGGTTCGATACAGAGTAAAGCTCCCTCTACACTATCCACATCAAACACTCACAGGACAGGTACAGCACGGGGTTAGATACAGAGTAAAGCTTCCTCTACACTGTCCCCATCAAACACGCCCAGGACAGGTACAGCACGGGGATAGATACAGAGTAAAGCTCCCTCTACATTCTCCCCATCAAACACTCCCAAGACAGGTACAGCACGGGGTTAGATACAGAGTAAAGCTCCCTCTACACTGTCCGCATCAAACACTCCCAGGACAGGTACAGCACGGGGTTAGATACAGAGTAAAGCTCCCTCTACACTGTCCCCATCAAACACTCCCAGGACAGGTACAGCATGGGTTAGATACAGAGTAAAGCTCCCTCTACGCTGTCCCCATCAAACACTCCCAGGACAGGTACAGCATGGGGTTAGATACAGAGTAAAGCTCCCTCTACACTGTCCCCATCAAACAATCCCAGGACAGGTACAGCATGGGGTTAGATACAGAGTAAACCTCCCTCTACACTGTCCACATCAAACACTCCCAGGACAGGTACAGCATGGGGTTACATACAGAGTAAAGCTCCCTCTACACTGTCCCCATCAAACACTCCCAGGACAGGTACAGCACGGGGTTAGATACAGAGTAAAGCTCCCTCTACACTGTCCCCATCAAACACTCCCAGGACAGGTACAGCATGGGGTTAGATACAGAGTAAAGCTCCCTCTACACTGTCCCCATCAAACACTCCCAGGACAGGTACAGCACAGGGTTAGATACAGAGTAAAGCTCCCTCTACACTGTCCCCATCAAACACTCCCAGGACAGGTACAGCACGGGGTTAGATACAGGGTAAAGCTCCCACTACACTGTCCCCATCAAACACTCCCAGGACAGGTACAGCACGGGGTTAGATACAGGGTAAAGCTCCCACTACACTGTCCCCATCACACACTCCCAGGACAGGTACAGCACGGGGTTAGATACAGAGAAAAGGTCCCTCTACACTGTCCCCATCAAACACTCCAGGGCAGGTACAGCACGGGGTTAGATACAGAGTAAAGCTCCCTCTACACTGTCCCCATCAAACACTCCCAGGACAGGTACAGCACGGGGTTAGATACAGGGTAAAGCTCCCACTACACTGTCCCCATCAAACACTCCCAGGCCAGGTACAGCACGGGGTTAGATACAGGGTAAAGCTCCCACTACACTGTCCCCATCACACACTCCCAGGACAGGTACAGCACGGGGTTAGATACAGAGTAAAGCTCCCTCTACACTGTCCCCATCACACACTCCCAGGACAGGTTCAGCACGGGGTTAGATACAGAGTAAAGCTCCCTCTACACTGTCCCCATCAAACACTCCCAGGACAGGTAGAGCATGGGGTTAGATACAGAGTAAAGCTCCCTCTACACTGTCCCCATCAAACACTCCCAGGAAAGATACAGCACGGGGTTCGATACAGAGTAATGCTCCCTCTACGCTGTCCCCATCAAACACTCCCAGGACAGGTACAGCACGGGGTTAGATACAGAGTAAAGCTTCCTCTACACTGTCCCCATCAAACACTCCCAGGACAGGTACAGCACGGGATTAGATACAGAGTTAAGCTCCCTCTACACTGTCCCCATCAAACACTCCCAGGACAGGTACAGCACGGGGTTAGATACAGAGTAAAGCTCCCTCTACACTGTCCGCATCAAACATTCCCAGGACAGGTACAGCACGGGGTTAGATACAGAGTAAAGCTCCGTCCAGACTTTCCCCATCAAACACTCCCAAGACAGGTACAGCATGGGTTAGATACAATGTAAAGCTCCCTCTACGCTGTCCCCATCAAACACTCCCAGGACAGGTACAGCATGGGGTTAGATACAGAGTAAAGCTCCCTCTACACTGTCCCCATCACACACTCCCAGGACAGGTACAGCACGGGGTTAGATACAGAGTAAAGCTCCCTCTACACTGTCCCCATCAAACACTCCCAGGACAGATACAGCATGGTGTTAGATACAGAGTAACGCTCTCTCTACACTATCCCCATCACACACTCCCAGGACAGGTACAGCACGGCGTTAGATACAGAGTAAAGCTCCCTCTGCACTGTCCCCATCAAACACTCCCAGGACAGGTACAGCACGGGGTTAGATACAGAGTAAAGCTCCCTCTACACTGTCCCCATCAAACACTCCCAGGACAGGTACAGCATGGGGTTAGATACAGAGTAAAGCTCACTCTACACTGTCCACATCAAACACTCCCAGGGCAGGTACAGCACGGGGTTAGATACAGAGTAAAGCTCCCCCTACACTGTCCCCATCAAACACTCCCAGGACAGGTACAGCACGGGGTTAGATACAGAGTAAAGCTCCCTCTACACTGTCCCCATCAAACACTCCCAGGACAGGTACAGCACGGGGTTAGATACAGAGTAAAGCTCCCCCTACACTGTCCCCATCAAACACTCCCAGGACAGGTACAGCATGGGGTTAGATGCAGAGTAAAGCTCCCTCTACACTGTCCCCATCAAACACTCCCAGGACAGGTACAGCATGGGGTTAGATACAGAGTAAAGCTCCCTCTACACTGTCCCCATCAAACACTCCCAGGACAGGTACAGCACAGGGTTAGATACAGAGTAAAGCTCCCTCTACACAATCCCCATCAAACACTCCCAGGACAGGTACAACACGGGGTTAGATAGAGTAAACCTCCCTCTACACTGTCCCCATCAAACACTCCCAGGACAGGTACAGCACGGGGATAGATACAGAGTGAAGATGCCTCTATACGGTACAGTATATGTCATGGACCTGTCACTGATCTGGGAGTGTTTGTTGTCAAATGTCAAACGCATTTTCAGTGTCTTCTCATTTCCTGTATGTATATTTGACACAACAATTTCTCCCAGAACAATTGTAGAAAATCACAATGCAAATTTGATCCAGTATTTGACAAAAATGGCAAGAATGAACTTTAGAATTGTCTCTGGGATTGTCAGTGGGATTGTGAGTGGAATTGTCAGTGGGATTGTCAATGGGATTGTCAGTGGGATTGTGAGTGGGATTGTCAGTGGAATTGTGAGTGGGATTGTCAGTGGGATTGTGTGTGGGATTGTCAGTGGGATTGTCTCTGGGATTGTCAATGGGATTGTCTCTGGGATTGTCAGTGGGATTGTCAGTGAGATTGTGTCTGGGATTATCTCTGGGATTGTCAGTGGGATTGTCTCTGGGAGTGTCAGTGGGATTGTCAGTGGGATTGTCTCTGGGATTGTCAGTGGGATTGTCAGTGAGATTGTGTCTGGGATTATCTCTGGGATTGTCAGTGGGATTGTCTCTCGGAGTGTCAGTGGGATTGTCAATGGGATTGTCTCTGGGATTGTCAGTGTGATTGTGTCTGGGATTGTCAGTGGGATTGTCAGTGGGATTGTGTCTGGGATTGTCAGTGGGATTGTCAATGGGATTGTCTCTGGGATTGTCAGTGGGATTGTCAGTGGGACTGTCTCTGGGATTGTCTCTGGGATTGTCTCCGGGATTGTCAGTGGGATTGTCTCTGGGATTGTCTCCGGGATTGTCAGTGGGATTGTCTCTGGGATTGTCAGTGGGATTGTGTCTGGGATTGTCAGTGGGATTGTCAGTGGGATTGTGTCTGGGATTGTCAGTGGGATTGTCTCTGGGATTGTCTCGGGGATTGTGTCTGGGATTGTCAATGGGATTGTCTCTGGGATTGTCAGTGGGATTGTCAGTGGGATTGTCTCCGGGATTGTCTCCGGGATTGTCTCCGGGATTGTCAGTGGGATTGTCTCTGAGATTGTCTCCGGGATTGTCTCTGGGATTGTCAGTGGGATTGTCTCTGGGATTGTCTCTGGGATTGTCAGTGGGATTGTCAGTGGGATTGTCAGTGGGATTGTCTTCGGGATTGTCTCTGGGATTGTCTCTGGGATTGTCAGTGGGATTGTCTCTGTGATTGTCTCTGGGATTGTCTCTGGGATTGTCAGTGGGATTGTCAATGGGATTGTCTCTGGGATTGTGTCTGGGATTGTGTCTAGGATTGTCTCTGGGATTGTCAGTGGGATTGTCTCTGTGATTGTCTCTGGGATTGTCAGTGGGAATGTCAGTGGGATTGTCTCCGGGCTTGTCTCTGGGATTGTCAGTGGGATTGTCTCTGGGATTGACTCTGGGATTGGCAGTGGGAATGTCAGTGGGATTGTGTCTGGGCTTGTCTCTGGGATTGTCAGCGGGATTGTCTCCGGGATTGTCTCTGGGATTGTCAGTGGGATTGTCTCTGGGATTGTGTCTGGGATTGTCAGTGGGATTGTCTCTGGGATTGTCTCTGGGATTGTCAGTGGGATTGTCTCTGGGATTGTCAATGGGATTGTCTCTGGGATTGTCAGTGGGATTGTCAGTGGGATTGTCTCTGGGATTGTCTCTGGGATTGTCAGTGGGATTGTCTCTGGGATTGTCTCTGGGATTGTCAGTGGGATTGTCTCTGGGATTGTCAATGGGATTGTCTCTGGGATTGTCAGTGGGATTGTCAGTGGGATTGTCTCTGGGATTGTCTCTGGGATTGTCAATGGGATTGTCTCTGGGATTGTCAGTGGGATTGTCAGTGGGATTGTCTCTGGGATTGTCAGTGGGAATGTCAGTGGGATTGTCTCTGTGATTGTCTCTGGGGTTGTCTCTGGGATTGTGTCTGGGATTGTCAGTGGGATTGTCTCTGGGATTGTGTCTGGGATTGTCAGTGGGATTGTCTCTGGGATTGTCTCTGGGATTGTCAGTGGGATTGTCTCTGGGATTGTGTCTGGGATTGTCAGTGGGATTGTCTCTGGGATTGTCAATGGGATTGTCTCTGGGATTGTCAGTGGGATTGTCAGTGGGATTGTCTCTGGGATTGTCTCTGGGATTGTCAATGGGATTGTCTCTGGGATTGTCAGTGGGATTGTCAGTGGGATTGTCTCTGGGATTGTCAGTGGGAATGTCAGTGGGAATGTCAGTGGGATTGTCTCTGTGATTGTCTCTGGGGTTGTCTCTGGGATTGTGTCTGGGATTGTCAGTGGGATTGTCTTTGGGATTGTCTCTGGGATTGTCTCTGGGATTGTCTCTGGGATTGTCTCTGGGATTGTCAGTGGGATTGTCTCTGGGATTGTCTCTGGGATTGTGTCTGGGATTGTCAGTGGGATTGTCTTTGGGATTGTCTCTGGGATTGTCTCTGGGATTGTCTCCGGGATTGTCTCCAGGATTGTCAGTGGGATTGTCAGTGGGATTGTCTCTGGGATTGTCAGTGGGATTGTTTCTGGGATTGTGTCTGGGATTTTCAGTGGGATTGTCTCTGGGATTGTCTCTGGGATTGTCAGTGGGATTGTCAGTGGGATTGTCAGCGGGATTGTCAGTGGGATTGTCAGTGGGATTGTCTCTGGGATTGTCAATGGGATTGTCTCTGGGATTGTCTCCGGGATTGTCAGTGGGATTGTCTCTGGGATTGTCTCTGGGATTGTCTCTGGGATTGTCAGTGGGATTGTCTCTCGGATTGTCAGTGGGATTGTCAGTGGGATTGTCTCTGGGATTGTCTCTGGGATTGTCAGTGGGATTGTCAGTGGGATTGTCAGCGGGATTGTCAGTGGGATTGTCAGTGGGATTGTCTCTGGGATTGTCAATGGGATTGTCTCTGGGATTGTCTCCGGGATTGTCAGTGGGATTGTTTCTGGGATTGTGTCTGGGATTTTCAGTGGGATTGTCTCTCGGATTGTCAGTGGGATTGTCAGTGGGATTGTCTCTGGGATTGTCTCTGGGATTGTCAGTGGGATTGTCAGTGGGATTGTCAGCGGGATTGTCAGTGGGATTGTCAGTGGGATTGTCTCTGGGATTGTCTCTGGGATTGTCTCTGGGATTGTCTCCGGGATTGTCAGTGGGATTGTCTCTGGGATTGTCTCTGGGATTGTCTCTGGGATTGTCAGTGGGATTGTGCCTGGGATTGTCTCTGGGATTGTCAGTGGGATTGTCAGTGGGATTGTCAGTGGGATTGTCAGTGGGATTGTCTCTGGGATTGTTTCTGGGATTGTCTCTGGCATTGTCAGTGGGATTGACTCTGTGATTGTGTCTGGGATTGTCTCTGGGATTGTCAGTGGGATTGTCAGTGGGATTGTCTCTGGGATTGTCAGTGGGATTGTCAGTGGGATTGTCTCTGGAATTGTCAGTGGGATTGTCTCTGTGATTGTCTCCGGGATTGTGTCTGGGATTGTCTCTGGGATTGTCAGTGGGATTGTCAGTGGGATTGTCTCTGGGATTGTCTCTGGGATTGTCAGTGGGATTGTCAGTGGGATTGTCAGCGGGATTGTCAGTGGGATTGTCAGTGGGATTGTCTCTGGGATTGTCAATGGGATTGTCTCTGGGATTGTCTCCGGGATTGTCAGTGGGATTGTCTCTGGGATTGTCTCTGGGATTGTCTCTGGGATTGTCAGTGGGATTGTCTCTCGGATTGTCAGTGGGATTGTCAGTGGGATTGTCTCTGGGATTGTCTCTGGGATTGTCAGTGGGATTGTCAGTGGGATTGTCAGCGGGATTGTCAGTGGGATTGTCAGTGGGATTGTCTCTGGGATTGTCAATGGGATTGTCTCTGGGATTGTCTCCGGGATTGTCAGTGGGATTGTTTCTGGGATTGTGTCTGGGATTTTCAGTGGGATTGTCTCTCGGATTGTCAGTGGGATTGTCAGTGGGATTGTCTCTGGGATTGTCTCTGGGATTGTCAGTGGGATTGTCAGTGGGATTGTCAGCGGGATTGTCAGTGGGATTGTCAGTGGGATTGTCTCTGGGATTGTCTCTGGGATTGTCTCTGGGATTGTCTCCGGGATTGTCAGTGGGATTGTCTCTGGGATTGTCTCTGGGGTTGTCTCTGGGATTGTCAGTGGGATTGTGCCTGGGATTGTCTCTGGGATTGTCAGTGGGATTGTCAGTGGGATTGTCAGTGGGATTGTCAGTGGGATTGTCTCTGGGATTGTTTCTGGGATTGTCTCTGGCATTGTCAGTGGGATTGACTCTGTGATTGTGTCTGGGATTGTCTCTGGGATTGTCAGTGGGATTGTCAGTGGGATTGTCTCTGGGATTGTCAGTGGGATTGTCAGTGGGATTGTCTCTGGAATTGTCAGTGGGATTGTCTCTGTGATTGTCTCCGGGATTGTGTCTGGGATTGTCTCTGGGATTGTCAGTGGGATTGTCTCTGGGATTGTCTCCGGGATTGTCAGTGGGATTGTCTCTGGGATTGTCTCTTGGATTGTGTCTGGGATTGTCAGTGGGATTGTCTTTGGGATTGTCTCTGGGATTGTCTCTGGGATTGTCTCCGGGATTGTCTCCAGGATTGTCAGTGGGATTGTCAGTGGGATTGTCTCTGGGATTGTCAGTGGGATTGTTTCTGGGATTGTGTCTGGGATTTTCAGTGGGATTGTCTCTCGGATTGTCAGTGGGATTGTCAGTGGGATTGTCTCTGGGATTGTCTCTGGGATTGTCAGTGGGATTGTCAGTGGGATTGTCAGCGGGATTGTCAGTGGGATTGTCAGTGGGATTGTCTCTGGGATTGTCAATGGGATTGTCAGTGGGATTGCCAGTGGGACTGTCTCTGGGATTGTCTCTGGGATTGTCTCTGGGATTGTCTCCGGGATTGTCAGTGGGATTGTCTCTGGGATTGTCTCTGGGATTGTCTCTGGGATTGTCAGTGGGATTGTGCCTGGGATTGTCTCTGGGATTGTCAGTGGGATTGTCAGTGGGATTGTCAGTGGGATTGTCAGTGGGATTGTCAGTGGGATTGTCTCTGGGATTGTTTCTGGGATTGTCTCTGGCATTGTCAGTGGGATTGTCAGTGGGATTGTCTCTGGGATTGTCAGTGGGATTGTCAGTGGGATTGTCTCTGGAATTGTCAGTGGGATTGTCAGTGGGATTGCCAGTGGGACTGTCTCTGGGATTGTCTCTGGGATTGTCTCTGGGATTGTCTCTGGGATTGTCAGTGGGATTGTGCCTGGGATTGTCTCTGGGATTGTCAGTGGGATTGTCAGTGGGATTGTCAGTGGGATTGTCAGTGGGATTGTCTCTGGGATTGTTTCTGGGATTGTGTCTGGGATTGTCAGTGGGATTGACTCTGTGATTGTGTCTGGGATTGTCTCTGGGATTGTCAGTGGGATTGTCAGTGGGATTGTCTCTGGGATTGTCAGTGGGATTGTCAGTGGGATTGTCTCTGGAATTGTCAGTGGGATTGTCTCTGTGATTGTCTCCGGGATTGTGTCTGGGATTGTCTCTGGGATTGTCAGTGGGATTGTCTCTGGGATTGTCTCCGGGATTGTCAGTGGGATTGTCTCTGGGATTGTCTCTGGGATTGCCAGTGGGGTTGTCTCTGGGATTGTGTCTGGGATTGTCAGTGGGATTGTCAGTGGGATTGTGAGTGGGATTGCCTCTGGAATGGTCAGTGGGATTGTCTCTGGGATTGTCTCCGGGATTGTCAGTGGGATTGTCTCTGGGATTGTCTCTGGGATTGCCAGTGGGGTTGTCTCTGGGATTGTGTCTGGGATTGTCAGTGGGATTGTCAGTGGGATTGTGAGTGGGATTGCCTCTGGAATTGTCAGTGGGATTGTCTCTGGGATTGTGTCTGGGATTGTCAGTGGGATTGTCAATGGGATTGTCAGTGGGATTGTCTCTGGGATTGTCAGTGGGATTGTCTCTGGGATTGTCTCCGGGATTGTCTCTGGGATTGTCTCCGGGATTGGCTCCGGGATTATCAGTGGGAATGTCAGTGGGATTGTCAGTGGGATTGTCAATGGGATCGTCACTGGGAATGTCAGTGGGATTGTCTCTGGGGTTGTCTCTGGGATTGTCTCCGGGATTGTCAGTAGAAATGTCAGTGGGATTGTCAGTGGGATTGTCAATGGGATCGTCACTGGGAATGTCAGTGGGGTCGTCTCTGGGTTTGTCTCCGGGATTGTCTCCAGGATTGCCTCCGGGATTGTCTCCGGGATTGCCTCCGGGATTGTCTCTGGGATTGTCAGTGAGATTGTATCTGGGATTGTCTCCAGGATTGTCAGTGGGAATGTCAGTGGGATTATCTCTGGGATTGTGTCATGTGAGGGTACCTTTAAGACATGGATGTTTAAGCAATGTACCTTTAAGAAAACAGTGATGTCAGAGAGTAGGTGGGGCTGAGCTCAGGTCAGCCATTTTGCAGTTTAGTTTTGCAGTTGGAAAAAGCAGGTTGTGTGTGTCTGTGTGTGACCAGAGAGCTGCAGGAAGAAAGTAAGGTGCTGGAGCTGAAGTCAACCAAGCTAATATATCTCTGCCATTCTACAGAAAATATATACATCCTTTAACCTGATGTGATTCTGTTTAAAGGTGTTAAGTCTCTTGGAAGTTTCAAGGAATATTTTAAGGAATTATTTACTGTTGCAATATTTTCTGAGTTATCTTTGAAGTAAGGGGTGTTAAGAGATCAAATGTTTATTTAAGATGTTAAGTTGACTTCATGGAATAAACAGTGTTTTGTGTTTAAAAACTCACGTGCCCATAATTGTAATCCCACACCCAGGGAAAAGCCGTGTGCTCGGAAAAGCAACAAATACATTAAAGGGAGAGGTTGGTTGAACTCCATGATACATTTTGGGGTTCTGAAAAAGCCTCGCCCATAACAGATTGTCTCCGGGATTCTCACCGGGATTGTGTCTGGGATTGTCAGTGAGATTGTGTCTGGGATAGTCAGTGGGATTGTCTCTGGGATTGTCAGTGGGATTGCCTCTGGGATTGTCAGTGGGATTGCCTCTGGGATTGTCTCCGGGATTGTCTCCGGGATTGTCTCCGGGTATGTTTCCGGGATTGTCTCCGGGATTGTCTCTGGGATTCTCAGTGAGGTTGTCTCCGGGATTGTCTCCGGGATTGTCTCTGGGATTGTCAGTGGGATTGTCAGTGGGATTGTCTCTGGGATTGTCAGTGGGATTGTCAGTGGGATTGTCTCTGGGATTGTCTCCGGGATTGTCTCCGGGATTGTCTCTGGGATTGTCAGTGGGATTATCAGTGGGATTGTCTCTGGGATTGTCTCCGGGATTGTCTCCGGGATTGTCTCCGGGATTCTCAGTGGGATTGTCTCTGGTATTGTCTCTGGGATTGTCAGTGGGATTGTCTCTGGTATTGTCTCTGGGATTGTCAGTGGGATTGTCTCTGGGATTGTCAGTGAGATTGTCAGTGGGATTGTCAGTGGAATTGTCTGTGGGATTGTCAGTGGGATTGTCTATGGGATTGTCAGTGGGAATGTCTCCGGGATTGTCAGTGGGATTGTCAGTGGAATTGTCTGTGGGATTGTCAGTGGAATTGTCTGTGGGATTGTCTCTGGGATTGTCAGTGATATTGACAGTGGGATTGTCTCCGGGATTGTCAGTGGGATTGTCACTGGAATTGTCTCTGGGATTGTCAGTGTGATTGTCTCCGGGATTGTCAGTGCGATTGTAAGTGGGATTGTCAGTGGGATAGTCTCCGGGATTGTCTCCGGGATTGTGTCCGGGATTGTGTCCGGGATTGTCTCTGGGATTGTCAGTGGGATTGTGTCCGGGATTGTCTCTGGGATTGTCTCCGGGATTGTCAGTGGGATTGTCAGTGGGATTGTATACGGGATTGTCTACGGGATTGTCAGTGGGATTGTCTCCGGGATTGTCTCCGGGATTGTCTCTGGGATTGTCAGTGGGATTGTCTCCGGGATTGTCTCCGGGATTGTCAGTGGGATTGTCTCCGGGATTGTCAGTGGGATTGTCTCCGGGATTGACAGTGAGGGTGTCAGTGGGATTGTCTCCGGGATTGTCTCCGGGATTGTGTCCGGGATTGTCAGTGGGATTGTCTCTGGGATTGTCAGTGGGATTGTCAGTGGGATTGTCTCTGGGATTGTCTCCGGGATTGTCTCCGGGATTGTCTCCGGGATTGTCTCCGGGTATGTTTCCGGGATAGTCTCCGGGATTGTCTCTGGGACAGTCTCCGGGTTTGTCTCCGGGATTGTCTCTGGGATTCTCAGTGAGGTTGTCTCCGGGATTGTCTCCGGGATTGTCTCTGGGATTGTCAGTGGGATTGTCAGTGGGATTGTCTCTGGGATTGTCAGTGGGATTGTCAGTGGGATTGTCTCTGGGATTGTCTCCGAGATTGTCTCCGGGATTGTCTCTGGGATTGTCAGTGGGATTATCAGTGGGATTGTCTCTGGGATTGTCTCCGGGATTGTCTCCGGGATTGTCTCCGGGATTGTCTCCGGGATTCTCAGTGGGATTGTCTCTGGTATTGTCTCTGGGATTGTCAGTGGGATTGTCTCTGGGATTGTCAGTGAGATTGTCAGTGGGATTGTCAGTGGAATTGTCTGTGGGATTGTCAGTGGGATTGTCTATGGGATTGTCAGTGGGAATGTCTCCGGGATTGTCAGTGGGATTGTCAGTGGAATTGTCTGTGGGATTGTCAGTGGAATTGTCTGTGGGATTGTCTCTGGGATTGTCAGTGATATTGACAGTGGGATTGTCTCCGGGATTGTCAGTGGGATTGTCAGTGGAATTGTCTCTGGGATTGTCAGTGGGATTGTCTCCGGGATTGTCAGTGGGATTGTCTGTGGGATTGTCAGTGGGATTGTCTCCGGGATTGTCTCCGGGATTGTGTCCGGGATTGTGTCCGGGATTGCAAGTGGGATTGTCAGTGGGATTGTGTCCGGGATTGTCTCTGGGATTGTCTCCGGGATTGTCAGTGGGATTGTCAGTGGGATTGTCTACGGGATTGTCTACGGGATTGTCTCCGGCATTGTCCCCTGGATTGTCTCCAGGATTGTCACTGGAATTGTCAGTGGGATTGTCAGTGGAATTGTCTGTGGGATTGTCAGTGGAATTGTCTGTGGGATTGTCTCTGGGATTGTCAGTGATATTGACAGTGGGATTGTCTCCGGGATTGTCAGTGGGATTGTCAGTGGAATTGTCTCTGGGATTGTCAGTGGGATTGTCTCCGGGATTGTCAGTGGGATTGTCTGTGGGATTGTCAGTGGGATTGTCTCCGGGATTGTCTCCGGGATTGTGTCCGGGATTGTGTCCGGGATTGTAAGTGGGATTGTCAGTGGGATTGTGTCCGGGATTGTCTCTGGGATTGTCTCCGGGATTGTCAGTGGGATTGTCAGTGGGATTGTCTACGGGATTGTCTACGGGATTGTCTCCGGCATTGTCCCCTGGATTGTCTCCAGGATTGTCACTGGAATTGTCAGTGGGATTGTCAGTGGGATTGTCAGTGGGATTGTCTCCGGGATTGTCTCCGGGATTGTCTCTGGGATTGTCAGTGGGATTGTCTCCGGGATTGTCTCCGGGATTGTCAGTGGGATTGTCTCCGGGATTGTCAGTGGGATTGTCTCCGGGATTGACAGTGAGGTTGTCAGTGGGATTGTCTCCGGGATTGTCTCCGGGATTGTGTCCGGGATTGTCAGTGGGATTGTCTCTGGGATTGTCAGTGGGATTGTCAGTGGGATTGTCTCTGGGATTGTCTCTGGGATTGTCTCTGGGATTGTCAGTGGGATTGTCTCCGGGATTGTCTCCGGGATTGTGTCCGGGATTGTCAGTGGGATTGTCAGTGGGATTGTCTCCGGGATTGTCAGTGGGATTGTCAGTGGGATTGTCTCCGGGATTGTCAGTGGGATTGTCTCCGGGATTGTCTCTGGGATTGTCAGTGGGATTGTCAGTGGGATTGTCTCCAGGATTGTCTCCAGGATTGTCTCCGGGATTGTCAGTGGGATTGTCTCCGGGATTGTCTCTGGGATTGTCAGTGGGATTGTCTCCGGGATTGTCTCCGGGATTGTGTCCGGGATTGTGTCCGGGATTGTCTCTGGGATTGTCAGTGGGATTGTGTCCGGGATTGTCTCTGGGATTGTCTCCGGGATTGTCAGTGGGATTGTCAGTGGGATTGTCTACGGGATTGTCAACGGGATTGTCTCCGGCATTGTCCCCTGGATTGTCTCCAGGATTGTCACTGGAATTGTCAGTGGGATTGTCAGTGGGATTGTCAGTGGGATTGTCTCCGGGATTGTCTCCGGGATTGTCTCTGGGATTGTCAGTGGGATAGTCTCCGGGATTGTCTCCGGGATTGTCAGTGGGATTGTCTCCGGGATTGACAGTGAGGTTGTCAGTGGGATTGTCTCCGGGATTGTCTCCGGGATTGTGTCCGGGATTGTCAGTGGGATTGTCTCTGGGATTGTCAGTGGGATTGTCAGTGGGATTGTCTCTGGGATTGTTTCTGGGATTGTCTCCGGGATTGTCTCTGGGATTGTCAGTGGGATTGTCTCCGGGATTGTCTCCGGGATTGTGTCCGGGATTGTCAGTGGCATTGTCAGTGGGATTGTCTCCGGGATTGTCAGTGGGATTGTCAGTGGGATTGTCAGTGGGATTGTCTCCGGGATTGTCTCTGGGATTGTCAGTGGGATTGTCAGTGGGATTGTCAGTGGGATTGTCTCCGGGATTGTCTCCGGGATTGTCTCCGGGATTGTCAGTGGGATTGTCTCCGGGATTGTCTCTGGGATTGTCTCCGGGATTGTCTCTGGGATTGTCAGTGGGATTGTCAGTGGGATTGTCAGTGGGATTGTCTCCGGGATTGTCAGTGGGATTGTCACCGGGATTGTCAGTGGGATTGTCTCCGGGATTGTCTCCGGGATTGTCTCCGGTATTGTCTCCGGGATTGTCTCTGGGATTGTCAGTGGGATAGTCTCTGGGATTGTCAGTGGGATTGTCTCCGGGATTGTCAGTGGAATTGTCTCCGGGATTGTCTCTGGGATTGTCTCCGGGATTGTGTCTGGAATTGTCTCTGGGATTGTCTCCGGGATTGTCTCCGGGATTGTCTCTGGGATTCTCAGTGGGATTGTCAGTGGGATTGTCTCCAGGATTGTCTCCGGGATTGTCTCCGGGTTTGTCTGTGGGATTGTCTCCGGGATTGTCAGTGCGATTGTCTCTGGGATTGTCAGTGGGATTGTCAGTGGGATTGTCAGTGGGATTGTCTCGGGGATTGTCTCTGGGATTGTCTCCGGGATTGTCTCCGGGATTGTCAGTGGGATTGTCTCTGGTATTGTCTCTGGGATTGTCTGTGGGATTGTCTCTGGGATTGTCAGTGGGATTGTCAGTGGGATTGTCAGTGGGATTGTCTCTGGTATTGTCTCTGGGATTGTCAGTGGGATTGTCTCTGGGATTGTCGTGGGATTGTCAGTGGGATTGTCAGTGGAATTGTCTGTGGGATTGTCAGTGTGATTGTCTATGGGATTGTCAGTGGGAATGTCTCCGGGATTGTCAGTGGGATTGTCAGTGGAATTGTCTGTGGGATTGTCAGTGGAATTGTCTGTGGGATTGTCTCTGGGATTGTCAGTGATATTGTCAGTGGGATTGTCTCCAGGATTGTCAGTGGGATTGTCAGTGGAATTGTCTCTGGGATTGTCAGTAGGATTGTCTCCGGGATTGTCAGTGGGATTGTCAGTGGAATTGTCTGTGGGATTGTCAGTGGGATTGTCTCCGGGATTGTCTCTGGGATTGTGTCCGTGATTGTGTCCAGGATTGTCTCCGGGATTGTCTCTGGGATTGTCAGTGGGATTGTGTTCGGGATTGTCTCTGGGATTGTCTCCGGGATTGTCAGTGGGATTGTCTCCGGGATTGTCAGTGGGATTGTCTACGGGATTGTCTACGGGATTGTCTCCGGCATTGTCCCCTGGATTGTCTCCAGGATTGTCTCTGGAATTGTCAGTGGGATTGTCTCTGGGATTGTCAGTGGGATTGTCTCCGGGATTGTCTCTGGGATTGTCAGTGGGATTGCCTCCAGGATTGACTCCGGGATTGTCAGTGGGATTGTCAGTGGGATTGTCTCTGGGATTGTCAGTGGGATTGTCAGTGGGATTGTCTCTGGGATTGTCTCCGGGATTGTCTCTGGGATTGTCAGTGGGATTGTCTCCGGGATTGTCTCCGGGATTGTGTCCGGGATTGTCAGTGGGATTGTCAGTGGGATTGTCTCCGGGATTGTCAGTGGGATTGTCTCCGGGATTGTCTCTGGGATTGTCAGTGGGATTGTCAGTGGGATTGTCTCCGGGATTGTCTCCGGGATTGTCTCCGGGATTGTCAGTGGGATTGTCTCCGGGATTGTCTCCGGGAATGTCTCTGGGATTGTCAGTGGGATTGTCTCCGGGATTGTGTCCGGGATTGTCTCCGGGATTGTCTCCGGTATTGTCTCCGGGATAGTCTCTGGGATTGTCAGTGGGATAGTCTCTGGGATTGTCAGTGGGATTGTCTCCGGGATTGTCAGTGGAATTGTCTCCGGGATTGTCTCTGGGATTGTCTCCGGGATTGTGTCTGGAATTGTCTCTGGGATTGTCTCCGGGATTGTCTCCGTTTTGTCTCTGGGATTCTCAGTGGGATTGTCAGTGGGATTGTCTCCAGGATTGTCTCCGGGATTGTCTCCGGGATTGTCAGTGGGATTGTCTCCGGGATTGTCAGTGCGATTGTCTCTGGGATTGTCAGTGGGATTGTCAGTGGGATTGTCAGTGGGATTGTCTCCGGGATTGTCTGTGGGGTTGTCTCCGGGATTGTCTCCGGGATTGTGTCTGGAATTGTCTCTGGGATTGTCTCTGGGATTGTCAGTGGGATTGTCAGTGGCATTGTCTCCGGGATTGTCAGTGGGGTTGACTCCGGGATTGTCTCCGGGATTGTCTCTGGGATTGTCAGTGGGATTGTCTCCGGGATTGTCTCCGGGTTTGTCTCTGGGATTGTCTCCGGGATTGTCGGTGGGATTGTCGGTGGGATTGTCAGTGGGATTGTCTCCGGGATTGTCTCCGGGATTGTCAGTGGGATTGTCTCCGGGATTGTCTCCGGGATTGTCAGTGGGATTATCAGTGGGATTGTCTCTGGGATTGTGTCCGGGATTGTCTCCGGGATTGTCTCCGGGATTGTCAGTGGGATTGTCTCCGGGATTGTCTCCGGGATTGTCTCTGGGATTGTCTCTGGGATTGTCTCCGGCATTGTTTCTGGGATTGTCTCCGTGATTGTGTCCGGGGTTGTCAGTGGGATTGTCTCCGGGATTGTCTCCGGAATTGTCTCCGGGATTGTCTCCTGGATTGTCTCTGGGATTGTGTCCTGGATTGTCTCCGGGATTGTCAGTGGGATTGTCAGTGTGATTGTCTCTGGGATTGTGTCCGGGATTGTCTCTGGGATTGTGTCCGGGATTCCCTCTGGGATTGTGTCCGGGATTGCCTCCGGGATTGTCTGTGGGATTGTCAGTGGGATTGTCACCGGGATTGTCTCCGGGATTGTGTCAGGGATTGTCAGTGGGATTGTCTCCGGGATTGTCTCCGGGATTGTCTCCGGGATTGTCTCTGGGATTGTCTCCAGGATTATGTCCTGGATTGTGTCCGGGATTGTCTCCGGGATTGTCTCCGGGATTGTCTCCGGGATTGTCTCTGGGATTGTCAGTGGGATTGTGTCCGCGATTGTCTCTGGGATTGTCTCCGGGATTGTCTCCGGGATTGTCTCCCGGATTGTGTCCGGGATTGTCTCCGGGATTGTCTCTGGGATTGTCTCCGGATTGTCTCCAGGATTGTCTCTGGGATTGTCTCCGGGATTGTCTCCGGGATTGTCTCCCGGATTGTGTCCGGGATTGTCTCCGGGATTGTCTCTGGGATTGTCTCCGGGATTGTCTCCCGGATTGTGTCCGGGATTGTCTCCGGGATTGTCTCCGGGATTGTCTCTGGGACCGTCTCCGGGTTTTCTCTGGGATTGTCTCCGGGATTGTCTCCGGGTTGTCTCCGGGATTGTGTCCGGGATTGTCTCCGGGATTGTCTCTGGGATTGTCTCTGGGATTGTCTCTGGGATTGTCTCCGGGTTTTCTCTGGGATTGTCTCCGGGATTGTCTCCGGGATTGTCTCCGGGATTGTCTCTGGGATTGTCAGTGGGATTGTCTCCGGGATTGTCTCCGGGATTGTCTCTGGGATTGTCTCCGGATTGTCTCCAGGATTGTCTCTGGGATTGTCTCCGGGATTGTCTCCGGGATTGTCTCCCGGATTGTGTCCGGGATTGTCTCCGGGATTGTCTCTGGGATTGTCTCCGGGATTGTCTCCCGGATTGTGTCCGGGATTGTCTCTGGGATTGTCTCTGGGATTGTCTCCGGGATTGTCTCCGGGTTGTCTCCGGGATTGTCTCCGGGATTGTCTCTGGGATTGTCTCCGGGATTGTCTCCGGGTTGTCTCCGGGATTGTCTCCGGGATTGTCTCCGGGATTGTCTCCAGGATTGTCTCCGGGTTTTCTCTGGGATTGTCTCCGGGATTGTCTCCGGGTTTTCTCTGGGATTGTCTCCGGGATTGTCTCCGGGATTGTCTCCAGGATTGTCTCTGGGATTGTCTCTGGGATTGTCTCTGGGATTGTCTCCGGGATTGTCTCCCGGATTGTGTCCGGGATTGTCTCCGGGATTGTCTCCGGGATTGTCTCTGGGATTGTCTCTGGGACCGTCTCCGGGTTTTCTCTGGGATTTTCTCCGGGATTGTCAGTGGGATTGTCTCCGGGATTGTCTCTGGGATTGTCTCCGGGATTGTCTCCCGGATTGTGTCCGGGATTGTCTCCGGGATTGTCTCTGGGATTGTCTCCGGGATTGTCTCCCGGATTGTGTCCGGGATTGTCTCCGGGATTGTCTCTGGGATTGTCTCCGGGATTGTCTCCCGGATTGTGTCCGGGATTGTCTCCGGGATTGTCTCCGGGATTGTCTCTGGGATTGTCTCCGGGATTGTCTCCGGGATTGTCTCTGGGATTGTCTCCCGGATTGTGTCCGGGATTGTCTCCGGGATTGTCTCTGGGATTGTCTCCGGGATTGTCTCCCGGATTGTGTCCGGGATTGTCTCCGGGATTGTCTCTGGGATTGTCTCCGGGATTGTCTCCCGGATTGTGTCCGGGATTGTCTCCGGGATTGTCTCCGGGATTGTCTCTGGGATTGTCTCCGGGATTGTCTCCGGGATTGTCTCTGGGATTGTCTCCGGGATTGTCTCCCGGATTGTGTCCGGGATTGTCTCCGGGATTGTCTCTGGGATTGTCTCCGGGATTGTCTCCCGGATTGTGTCCGGGATTGTCTCCGGGATTGTCTCCCGGATTGTGTCCGGGATTGTCTCTGGGATTGTCTCTGGGACCGTCTCCGGGTTTTCTCTGGGATTGTCTCCGGGATTGTCTCCAGGATTGTCTCTGGGATTGTCAGTGGGATTGTCTCTGGGAGTCAGTGTGTTCCCAGTATATCCCGACACTGCACCGTGATGT